>NC_061496.1:20358149-20593149 GCF_022539355.2 Hippoglossus stenolepis | reverse complement strand
GTTGTTGAGATATTTCAGTCTGGACCAAAGCTGAAAGACAGATTTAGACAGTCACAGAGTCATGGGTAAAAAAAATACTCATGGTATACTTGCGATTGCTGTCACTTACTTTTCTGCATATATTCTACACAGAAACATGAAACCTTCAAACTGGAGCATAAGAAATAGGTTAATCCATTCTCTGCCACAATTATCATGAGATCCATGTATATATTTCAGGCCCATTAGATTGAGGCTTCATTCATAACAAAAATCACCCCGATATGTCCCTCGCTGAGACAAAGACGCAGTGTTCTCATGCACGATCATCACCATGAAAACATGACATTAATCCCAGATATTAATCCTCCTGCTGCCTACACATGTCTATTCATCCAACAGCCCACTTGTCCTTGTTTTTATCACTGATACCCATATAATATCGTAGATTTATGAAAAACTGGGTTAATACTTAAAACATCTCTTTTTTTTATTCATTTAAAGGCTGCTCCATTTTCACGGCATGGGGTATTCGGTGGTCGAAGAAGCTGTCAGTATTTTTTCATTTTCACCTTTCTCTGTATTTTCTCCCTTATGTCTGGAAAACATTTAAATCATAAATTGGAATTCAGACACAAACTTCTTAGTTCCTTTTCTTTCTTTATTACGTATACACAGGTTTCCCCTTTTTCCCACCCCATGTCCTGTGGGCGGGTCTTATTATGTCTACACACCTCATGTGTGCTAAAAACCTTCTAAACAGACACTGACATACTGTAAACAGTTCACTGCTGGGAGACTCTGCTCCTATTTCCTTGAGGGAAGTGCAAAGCCCTGGCCTCTCCTCTGGCTCTCCTCTGGCTCTCCTCTGGATCAACTCTGGCTCTCCTCTAGCTCTCCTCTCTCTCTCCCTTTGCTCTCCTCTGGCTCTCCTCTGGCTCACCTCTGACTCTCCTCTGGCTCTCCTCTCTCTCTCCCTTTGCTCTCCTCTGGCTCTCCTCTGGCTCTCCTCTGGCTCTCCTCTGTCTCTCCTCTTGCTCTCCTCTGGCTCTCCTCTGGCTCTCCTCAGGCTCTCCTCTGTCTCTCCTCTTGCTCTCCTCTGGCTCTCCTCTGTCTCTCCTCTCTCTCCCTTTGCTCTCCTCTGGCTCTCCTCTGGCTCTCCTCTGGCTCTCCTCTCTCTCCCTTTGCTCTCCTCTGGCTCTCCTCTGGCTCTCCTCTGTCTCTCCTCTGACTCTCCTCTGGCTCTCCTCTGTCTCTCCTCTGTCTCTCCTCTTGCTCTCCTCTCTCTCTCCCTTTGCTCTCCTCTGGCTCTCCTCTGGCTCTCCTCTGGCTCTCCTCTGTCTCTCCTCTTGCTCTCCTCTGGCTATCCTCTGGCTCTCCTCTGGCTCTCCTCTGGCTCTCCTCTTGCTCTCCTCTGGCTCTCCTCTGGCTCTCCTCTGGCTCTCCTCTGTCTCTCCTCTTGCTCTCCTCTGGCTCTCCTCTGGCTCTCCTCTGGCTCTCCTCTGGCTCTCCTCTGTCTCTCCTCTTGCTCTCCTCTGTCTCTCCTCTTGCTCTCCTCTGGCTATCCTCTGGCTCTCCTCTGGCTCTCCTCTGGTCCATGCAGCCTTGTGTGGTTCCCTGGACTGTGGTGCAGAGAAAAGGCCCTCAGAGCTCCAGGCCTCCTGACAGCTCTCATGGAGGTGCCACCCACACCACAGGCCAGCTCCAGCTCCTGCTCCTTCACTCTCTCTCTAACACACATACTGTACATACACACAGCCACCTACAGTAGCACTCTTGTTATGCAGTGATGCTTTTTATATCATGTGTGCCAGTGGGCTATAACATAGTAAGAAAAGAAGTCTGTTAGTCAGCCTTGTTGTGAATCACCAGTTCAGAGCCACTAACCACATTTACACATGCTAATTCACAGCCACTGTGTCGAGTTAAACATGAACTGAAACTACTTTTTCACACTTTCATATTCTCACTCTCATTTGCTTCCAGTACATATTACATATGAGATAACTGCAGCAGCCTGCTGCTCTCAGAGGAGCGTGATATTCATGTCCCTGTTGAGTCATTCAGATCATGGCATGTGGACATGTGTTATCAATCTTTTTGGCTCTCTTCTCAGAAAGGAAAGCTTTTTCACAGCAATTATACAGGAATCTCTAACAAAGTCCAGTGGAGCAGAACGGGGTTCACTTGCTGTTGCCACTTACCCTCTGACAAATTACTTTATTTTTCACATTCAAAGGTGGAGTTGGTGAGTTGCTTCTGAAACACGTTTCATCGTATTAGCTGAAATCCTCTTCACGTGCCGTGAATAAATGATGTTGTCCCAAAAAAAAAGTTGGTGTCTGTGATCCTCGCAGGACTGTAATAAACACAACCAAAGGTCATTTGGACCAAATAAATTGGTCGGCGTACCTGTCTGTCACTAACCGACCTGCCTGAGCTATCACTGTGCATGACAGGAGTCTTTACAAGCCAGAGAGACATACACCAGTGAAGCAGAGACAATGGTCAGAAGTTAGCAAGTCACAGAAAAGTCGGCTTCTAGGAGTTGTCAGTGCACGTTCATGTGTTGGGGGGTATCTCTGGTGAGAGGACTGGTGGGAGGGGGTGGGATGTATCAATTGCATATTTTCAAAGTAAAGCCTGCTTTTGCAGCTTTTCCAGGATTACCAACCCTAGCTTGGAGTGTATCAAAATGTTGTCTAATTCGCTGTTACTCAGTTATGCTTCATTTTCTATTTTCATATGTGGATTATCGTGATCAATTTCTAATATAATTCCTTGAGTCAGGGGTGTGGTGAAAACAACCTTGTTTCTAACATGACCCCCGGAATAAGGGTCATGTGGAGGAACAAGGGTGGAGGAATTTCTTCTTTCCAACCAACTCGTGTCCAAACGTCGACATCACCAACACAGTTACAAGGTGTTCACATGGCAACAGTGCGTTTGAACTTGTGCACGGGTTTGGACGCTGGGATCAAGGAAACATGTGAGGTAATAAATGTGATGGACACTGTGTGATGCTGAGGGACACACAGTGAAAGAGAGCTGCAGCAGTACAGACTGTGACGGCCTGGTGCCAGCTCTGCTCCACACTGCTGCTGCCAAACAGGACCACAACATGGGCCTCTCTCTGCCTCAGCAGCAGGCCCTCTACTATTACAGCCACGCATGGCTGACCCCAGGCCCACCAGCTGGTCACAGGCACCGTAAATCTCAGTTTGGTGCTGTGTTTTTTTCTTTTATTCTTTACAACTGACCTCAGACCAGCTGTACTGTCACTGTCAATATAACAGCGCACTTTACAGGATACCGATGGGAAACATGCATGCCACTATAATGATAATCAGTCAAATGATGACTGTAAATGACTGCCTCTACTCATTGACTCATTCACTGCTATAGGAAGTGTCTTTCTTTCTTTCTCTGTGACATTTCAGATTATATTTTACATATTACTATGTGGGGATTTCCATGTAGCTTTTGGATCAAACAATGTATTTTTGCAGTGTTGCTATGGGGTCTTAAAAGGCTATAAAGTCTAAAATTCAATAAACTAAAGTCTGAAATGTGTTAACTATTACATTCTGTGTGTTAAATGTATTTAGGTAGGTCTTAACTATGTTGATTAATAAAATAATCTACTTGTGTGGTGCTTTAAATGAGTTTTGAATGTTTTGGCGGCAGGCATAACTTGTAATGTCTCTGTACAGATAACTCGTACAGATATTAGCATGAAGTCATACTAAACTGATAACCTATCAATATCCATGGTGAGAATTTGTCACAGTACACTGTGCTGACTGTGGGAAAAATGATGGATACCTATACTGTCTCTGCCTGTAGTCTGAGAGATAACAAGGCGTTTTGAGGGTTTTTCTCTACAAGGATACTGGAAGAATCTGATATTCTTGATTCTCATTCGGATATTGGTCTTAAACTGTCTTTTATAAAATATTTAAAAGTCTTCAATTTAATTAGTTGAAAGCTAGAGAAACCCTGTTTTAAGGAAGGCGATTAACAGCAGAGATTATATAAAGTATCTTAAAGTACTTAAGTCATCTATAGTAATCCTAAATACACTCCATCACTGACTTGAAGTCTTCCACTTACTGTGAACATGTACCTAAATATATATATATTACTGTGCATGCGGAAAGCAAATGCTGCCCAGCAATTTAAAAAGATAAATAAATAAATCCTCCACAAAGCCATTCAAAACTACAGTCTCAAAACCCTCTAGTCAAAATGCAAAATTAAGTCAAAACAAACCAAAGTTGTGTTCATAATGAGCTTTTTATTTAAAAGCACATGTATTAGAGCTAAGTACATTTTGCAGAAAAAAACAGCATTGCTACTATTTCTTTTGTACAAAAAAACAAGACAATACAAAAATACTAATATTGAATTTTAATACAATTGTGGATGTATTTTTTTGAATGCATATTACAAACATAACTATAACAATCTACAATAGTTATTTAGATACAAAAATCTGTCAATTGATGCTTTTGAAGCAGCATTTTGTAAAGAACACAGGTCTGTAATCATAGTGGATATATCTAAACATGTTAAACAAATATCTTACAGAGTTATTTTTAGTCATCTATACATTATTTATATATTTATAAAAAGAGAGTGAAACGGCTTTGTGAAATGATAGGACGGACTATACGATGAGAAAGATGTGCAACATGGCGGAGTGTGTTGTTGGAGGAGGATGTCTGAGTAGGCTGAAAATAAAAAGGGCGTCTGTTTCTGGTTCTGTACAACTGTTAGTGATTATACGAGACAGGCTATAAACATACAAGGTTAAAGATATGAATAAAAATATTAGATCCACAGGTTTTTTTTGTATAACGTCCACCTGCTCTCTCGCTCTCTGACACACAGTGGCACACGCACAAAGACACACACACATAAACACACAGACTTGGCACAGCTGACAGTGTGTGTGTTTCATTCGACACACTGTTTATCAAGAGGGGGTTTCACAGGGCACAGCGCTCAAACATATTTACACACACAAACACAAGATGTACATGTACAAGTACAAGTGTACCCACACAAGCACAAGCCTATAAAGGACACACACCCACACAAACAAACACACATACACACACACACACACACACACACATATTGACACACAAACATCCATTGCCAACGAGTGATTGGGTGGGTGAGAGGCCCCTCCCTGCCAGCGGAAAGAGCCCAAATCAACCCAAAATAATGTGCCAGCTTAGCTGTAAATCATCACCCTCTTTCTACGGCGACAGACCGCACCCCCCCTCCCCCTTCACTGTGCCCACCCATTCTCTCTCCCGTTCAGGAGGCTCAACAGACGGCCCCAGCACCAGAGAGAGGCATGGCACAGCCACGTCTCTTGTACAGGTGCTGGAAGGGGGCTGCTGTGAGATCTGTCTCCCTCCCTCCACAGAAAATATCCCTGCTTTACTACATCTAACCCTCAAGAAATGCAACATCCCGGGTTTAGGCTGCACTGACAGTCCGATACTTAAAAAGCCTGACGTGCTGAATCAGGAGACAGAGACATGAGGTTGGAGGGCTCCACTTTCCAAACTTTTGAAAAGAAACTGCTCTGAAAGATGTTGTATGGGCCTAAAGAGATCAGTGTGTGATCTTTGCAGGGGCAGAGGAGTTATTGTTATGAAAGCCTCTTCGTCCGGCCTGAGGATGAGGTCTTGTGAGAGGACCACACTGGGCTCGGTTGGCTTTAAGGAGTCAGTATATCTGTCTCGTGGATATTCAGCATCGTCAAACTTTCTTTCAGTCAGACATCTCAGGCAGCAAGTGGTGATAACGGACAATGGACTTAAAAACAGTGCTATAAGTTATACTTTTCTATAATGTTAATATTTCTATGCTGCTAGTTATTGCAGTAATATCCTTCCCGTAGCAAAGGAAGTTGTTGTCCAACGGCGTTCCGAGGCCACAGAGAGTTCAGAGAGGAGGCGTCGCTGAAACTCCCTCCCTCCCTGGGCAGGGGGTTTGTCTTTTTTTTTCATCTTGTCTCTTTTCTTCATTTTCTTCATAAGTGTTTTTACCTTCAGGTGGTTACACTTCTATCAAACCTCCACACCCTCAGCTCTGTCTGTCAAGTCATCAATTTCTTAATTAATTTTGTCTTTTAGCTTCCAATTCTTTTCAGTTTTTGCTCAAAAACAATGGGCTCAAATGTTGTTTAGTAGTTAACGTAAAAGAAAATAACAAGTCTGGATAGTGAGAGTGGACTCTGCTGTGCAATTCTCAAATCTGACACCCTAGTCCACAAAGTGCCTGGCCGGGCACTACAAAAAAGGGTGGAGGAGGAGGGTGCCATTTGAGAAGCAGCTACAGTCTCTCGTCGCTACATTCTACTGTCCGATGGGAGGCGAGCAGCGCTGTTATTGGCTCCTCGGTCACAGGAAAAGAGGTGTGGCCTCTCTCACACCATGTTGTGGTGATTGTTCCTCTCGATGATGTCGGACGAAGGCAGCAGCTCCTTCTTGATTGGGGATGGTGGGGGCGTGGCCGGCTTTACCCTGTGCTTGAACAGGTCTGACACATAGAACACCTGGTGGAGACACAGCGGGAACAGCAAGGTCAGAAGACGAACAAACAACAATAACGATGTATTTAACTGCATTTGAGGATAGGTAATTGGTCACGCATGTGTCTGATTTGTAGTCAAGTCTAAATGTAAATGTACCACAGCAGGAGAAAGCCAGGGCACAGTTGTAAATTGCACTGAGCATGTTAAAACTTTCTCATTTCATTGTCTTGTAGAGACCCTTTTCCACTGGTCAACAAACCCACCAATAACCACTTGGCTTTTGCAATGTGAATGGATACAATCAGCATTCAATGGGAAAAGAGTCAATCGCCTTAGAGGGGGACGACCCTGCTCTGATAGCTTGTTCAACCATCAGTGAATCACAAAAGAGGAATGGCCTGTGGTTGCCTGGAAATACGCCACCTTAACAATGTTCCTTGGAGGATCAGACTGGCCAAGCTGGAGTATAAAGCTTGTAGCATTAAAATGAAATATATGGTTGCAGATCCTGAAGTCGCACTGTGGGCAAGCGTTAGTGACTTGACCTTGAATTGGGCGACCATGAGCAGTGGAGTGACATGTGCCCTTTAACGCTGACTGAAGACCAGACGCGCCGGCACATTCTCCGCCACCATCTGCTTTAATGTCCATGAAGGCAGGTCTGGCAGAAGGGCATTGCTATAGTTCTTTTATGAACTGTGAGCTGGTGACAACATGCTGGGATGAGAAATTCCCGACCACCTCCCTCCACGCTACATTGTGCAATTTTTAATTTAGTAACACTGAGTAATCTGGCTGAAGGAAGTGATCTTAGTGTAGCTCACTGTAAAATGACAATCACATCCAGTGAACCCTCTCTAATCTTTTATTAAATGATGCCATGGGCGAATTCCCCTTCTACATCGACGCTGATCTGCCCTGCACGGCCGGTCAATGATCGAAAAGGGAGCGAAGAAAAGGCTGAGATCACGATGACATCATCCAACAGGAAAATGGGCAGGAGCAGACAGGAAGTGGGACCATGGAAACTACTGTCCAGTAGTTATCCACAGTGGATTCCCGTTTCCACTTACAGGGGTCTGGGGTCCCTCTTAAGCAGAAGTGGCTTCAACAGAAAAGCTTTTCCCTCCGAGACAAAGAGGAAAGATGCTGCCATTAGACCCTGTAGGCTACTACTGGACAGTTCAGGGTTCATCTTTGGTTTTCTGGGAAAACGTCTCACATAGTCAGTGATCTATTTCTATAACAAAGACTGTCTCATTCCCAGTGGTGGGCTCAGCACAAACACAATCTCTTCTATTACATGACCTTTATTGGTGACCTCTGACTGACATCACATGTACATATAGCACACAGCTGCCTTCATGCTTATAAATGGGCTCATTGTTTGTACAGTCATTAGTTTGTGTAGCATGTTTGTTACGTCATATATGGTATATTGTATAAGATATAATTATGGGAGTGTGGAGAGATATGAGGTGGAGTCATATCTATGAGACTCACCCAAGTTGTCATGGGAAACATTCTGCGCTCATTTCCCAAGCGGATGCTCTGCCGCCAATCACAACGGGCCCTGTTTGTCGGATCACCCAACCGCTAAATGCCCCGGCGGAGCGCTTATCGTGACACACCACTTCCTGCATGCAATACACACACTCACACGCACACACACACACACACACACACACACACACACACACACACACTCTCTCTCTCTCTCTCTCTCTCTCTCTCTCTCTCTCTCTCTCTCTCTCTCTCTCTCTCTCTCTCTCTCCTGTCCTATTATGTTGAGTGATGCAAACTCAGCAGAAAAACACAGCACAAAGGCTTGTATGTACATACAACACTGTTGCAGAAGTTCCCATATGTGTGTTGCAGTTGCAGGTAGCTTTGCTTTCACCTTTTGCCCAGTTCATCAAAAACCAGCTCAGCTTTAAGACTGAAGACTGGGCTGCTCTTCATCATGTGAAGCCTCCATCTGCATCTCTTCTTTTTATGGTATTGATCATTAACTCATTGTAGGAGAACATCAGTCCCTGTGTCCAGTTCAGCTGTCTCTATGCTCCACCTGCTGATTTGTTCTATCAAATCACAACCTGACACGCTCACATTGAGCCAAACCCCTTCAAAGTGTCAAACTTTAAAATCTCTCCTCATGTCTTTTAGCTAGTTATTGTTCATAACCGTGTTCACTAAGTGACACACCTCCACACCTACACCATCCCTCATCACCATCACCAGTGTCCAGGCTCCAGTGGGAATTCATCTTATTCATAGGACTGCTTCAATGGTATTCTACTTCCTGCTGTGGTCTTTGTGCCAAAGTGTATTCATTTTGTTTAACATTAATTCTAATTTCTTATTTGATTCTCTATATGTCCCTTCTGCTGCCTAATTATGCATTTGAGGATGTAACACAGCTGAGACTGACTTTGTAAGTCATCAAAAAGAGTTGGGATGCATGTAGGAATATTTGCATTCACGTTTGAAATTTAAAGGCTTCATTTTTTTCAGATGCTGCAGAATGTGCGTGTGTGCGTGCATGCATGCGTATTTGTAACAATTAAAATGGCATGTCTGACACATAAAGAAGCTGAGTCACACAGGAAGTGGGCGCTTTGCAGGAGCAGTGAATGTCTACAAAAACCCCCACATTACTCACCAGAACCTCATTTGTATGCCAAAGAGTAAAAAATGGATCTGCTTGCACACACATGAAACCAACTATGAATATATATATATATATATATATAAAAACAACTGTGTGAGTAAATTTAGAGACTCCAGTTGTCTGTGGATTGATGAAGATGACTTCCTGTCACTACACACAAGTTCACAGACCACACAGACACTGCTGCAATGTGCACTATGTGTCCTAAAGTGTTTGAACCAAAGTGGGTGGGAGATAGCATCTTCTCATCTCCCTCTCATTTTAAAGCCTGACCCCACTCCTCTCCATTGTGAAAATGACCCTGGAAAAACAAATGAGCGCAGCACCAGCTTTCTCTCTGTGACAGCTGCTTCCTGCAGGTTTTCCGTCCTCTCGACCTTTATTACGACACGTGTTAAAAACTAGGTCACTGTGTCTGATAGCAAGTGCCAGGTAGGACACATGGACAACTTCCTCTTGCGACAACTTCCTCTTGTGGTGCGCCCCATTCTCTGTCTCGTATGTATGGTCCAGAGGCTCACCAACATAGACTTAAAATCTGCATGTATCAGACTCAGACACTGTCCATCATCAAATATATAGAGCATAGACTGTATATGAAAAGTGGATGTAGCTTCCAGCAATAAAAGATGAAGTTGATTAAGATGAAGATGAAGTGCTTAAAAGTGCAACACCTCAGAGATCCAGCAGGGGCTCTCTACAAGAATGTATCTCTCTTGCTCCATAGACCGTGATTCAAAAAAGCCAACTTCTCACATCAAATACTAAGTCAATAACCTTTTCCCATAAGTCATTATGGTCTCATTCATTAACTTCACTCCATCCTAAAAGTGTTCTGGTGGTCCATGTGAAAATGATATTCGGGCTAAAAGAGCTGTAGGTTTGTGGGCATGTCGGTTTGATTGACACACAGACGTCATGGATGATTGACAGGTAGCTGTTCAGATGGTGCAGACTGAAGAGTGATTGAGATGTGGACAGGCGACAGGATTTAATGCAGCAACTTACGATGAACTACTTACAACAAAGGCTACAAATCTGTCATCTAACACGCCTCTATATATGAATGTGTCCTTACTCAGTGGGGGATACATTAGGATTAAAGAATTAACAGTAGCCTGCAGAAACCTACAATAGCAGACACAATGAAGTCATCGCACAACACACTTCTCTACAGACAATTGCTGAAATGTGCTTGGACAGGAAGACACTTTTCCACAGGGCCACATTACTCATCATGCGATATTCAGAGCAACTGTTCACAACTACACACTTGGGACTGATGTGCAAATCCTCTAAAGTGTCCCTTTGTTCTTCCAATCAGACTTTTTGAATCGATGACAAGCGCGCTTTCAGTGTTTGGAGACTTTCTTGTGTGTACTAGGCTCAGGCAGGATCAATGGACCAGATTACCCAGACTGCAATCGGGCTCTCAAACATCAACAAACACTGCCTTAAATGTCTTATGAGACTCAGATGAATCCCAGTGGCCAGTGTCCTCAAAATGTGCTATGTTGGAGTGTTAATACTCATTGATATAATATGGGATATGATTTATATACATTCAGTAACTCTAGACTTAGATATTCAAACGCTGTCTAAAGTGCTGGAAACATCTGAGGGTCGCAAAATATATTCTCTCTGACAGGATCTCAAAGTGTGAACTCGTTCTTTTACTCTTACATTTAAAAGAATGATGACTGAACTTGTGCACTTCTTAACTCCGGTATGCTCACACTTTGATTACTACGTACTTTGATCACAAAGGATTTGTACCTCCTCTATCTTGCCTCAGCTCATCCCCCGTCAGGTCCTCTCTGCTTCACTGCTTGTTGAGGGGCTGAACAAGTCGAGCTAAAGTACTCACAGATGTAAGTTTCTACTGAGACTGGGCCAATCACACGGGGCGTCACGGATTGTAAAACTAACCCCACCGCCTCAATCTGTCGGGGTTTGACTACAGTATGTATCTATTTGGATGTGAACAGTGCGACTATGTGTGTGTGTTAGGTTGTCTCTGTGAGGGTTGTGGAATAGTTGAGTTGGATTAAACCAACACTTGTTTTGAGCCAAGATGGAGACAAGGCTCCTCTCTCCTGTCACTTCCTTCCCTTTACGCCTCCCGCCAGATCTGCCCCTTCAGAGGTCAGGCTCACACACAAGCATATTTCTGAAAACATTCATTTTTCTATTAGTCAAAGCTGATGTTGTCCAGGATCCGCACTCAGGTGAAGCAGGGTTAGTGTCTATTGTTACTGATTCCTGCTCAGGGTTCACTTTGGATCCTTCAGTAATCCTGGCATTCAAGGACCCTGCGGTGCGGAGTGTGAATGTGCATTTCAGCTGTGCCAAGATCTGTCTAGGCGCCACTACTGAGGTCTTGCTGAATTTTATGAATCTAATCCTTTCCACGTTGATGATTTGGATCCTGTAGAAAGGTAAAGGTCTATGTGTGTGTGTGTGTGTCTGCACACGCACGATAGTGTGCATTGGTGTGTTTTTCCATACTTTTCCCAGAGGCAGCAGAGTTTAGCCAGGGCCTGCTGTGCTGATAGAACGAGAGCCGCCAAATAAAAAAACCAAAATAATTAACAGCCTCATTCCTGTTTCAAAGGCTAATCCTCTCTCTCTCTTTCTCTTACTCACTTTCTCTCTCTCTCTCTCTCACTCTCGTACTCCCTCTCTCTCTTTTTACACTCCTGCTTTTTTCCTCCCAGCCCCGAATTCAATTTTCCTTGGCTCCACCGAGCTTAGTGTAATGATGAGGGTTACTAAAATCATCTGGCAACTGCTGGGACAATGTGTCACAAAAGTAGTGAAGGAGGTTTGCAGAGTATGGCTCCACACTAACGCAGAGACACACAAAACAACACACACACACTCCTGAACAAGGGCTCCAAGCAATGTGTTATTCATTAAAGGGAATCAGATTCTCCTCACTTCACCGCCTGCTCCAGTTCTGCTTTTACCAAAAAACTGAACAGAAAATGTGGAGGCAAACTTTATGTGAAGTGTGGTCCGTCTGTAGAATCGTAGACACGCAATGTAGGTTGCGTGTCTTGTGTGTTTGGTGCATGTGCTGTGTGCACTCACTATGCAGTAGGCCACCAGGGCTCCCTGCACAAAGCCTGCCAGGACATCAGTCGGGTGATGCTTGTGGTCGGAGACGCGTGATAGGCCGGTGTAAAACGCCATCATCAACAGGGTAAACTGGAGCAACGGGCGGAGGAGACGAGCACCACGCCATGTAAACCTGGACTGGAGGTAGAACTGTAGAGAAGGAGGGAGGAAACAGACAGATAATGTTATTTCTTTTGTCAATGCAACAGTAATATGCATATGTACTGTGTAAATGCTCAAACATACATGTTCTTAGCGTGTCTATGATGTAAAACATGTAATCCGCATTATGCTGTTGATGGGAGTATCTATGTCGATGTCAGTAATGACCTGAACCCTCACACACACCTGCCTGGAAATTTTCATTAAAGTCATTACGTCTAACACGTGCTGCCCTTTCAACTGTGCACCTGCAGCATGTGTGTGTGTGTGTGTGTGTGTGTGTGTGTGTGTGTGTGTGTGTGTGTGTGCGGCGTGCGTGCGTGCGTGCGTGTGTGTGTGTATTATAACTGTATAAGAGGTCTAGACTGAATCAAATTGGGCAGGCATGACAGACCCACAGTGAAACACATCTCTTCCACAAACAGACACACACTCGAGTGCCTGAGACCCGGACATGACTGATTCAAGGTTCAACATCCCAGCTGTAAAAACAGCACCACCACAGAGAGCCACTGGATTACACATACACACATACATGCACACACACATACGCACATGTATATACATGTAATCTGCAATGCATGTTTCAACACTGTTGGGATGAACTCTCTACCCTCTATTAGAGGAAATAGAGGATATCGCGGATGCACCCCCTGCTCTGCCTGCAGCAAAAAAATGTTTCCTATGTCAGATTGGAGACTGAGGAGAAGTAAAACAGGAACAACAAAGTCCAAGGCCACTGTAAGTCACTGTGGTACAAGTGCACATACATGCAGTCTCTCTTTTTTTAACCACGCAGAGTGGTGAGGTCAGTCCAGGTTTCCCAGACATCCTGTGTTTCTGTACCACTCATACACTTCCTGTCTCTCACACACAGAGAAAGAGAGCCTGGGAGTGCCAGCCCTCTGTCAAGGTCTAACCAGCCCAAACCTTCAGACTTGTGTCTTTTAATCAGCTAGGCTAACAATACCTACACACAGCCACAGTGCCTCCCAGTAAACCACCCGTTCACTATACAAGCTGGCATAGGTATTGGCGTAAACCTCCCTCACACTTCCTCTACGACACTCCATCATTGTTCTTTTCCTTACGGAACCAAAGGAAGTATTCCCTCCCATCCCTTCCAGTCGTGCTCGCTCCTCCCTAGCAGGGATGTTTAGGCTTCAGGCTTCCTTTGCACTGGTTCTCAGGTAGTGGGTAAGGACTCCTGATAAGTGCTTTGACGTCTGACGTCCTGCAACCACGAACGCAACATCCTAAACCTCTCAATTTAGAGGAAAGCTTTGATGGACGATGCAAAAGTGAAAATTAGCTCTTGAACTTAGTCTAAACAAGTTTGATAGACCCTATCAAACTGTAAACTCAGATAACCTGTCCGACCCTGATTCAGCAGCGGAAAAGTCACAGTAAGAAATTGAGAGGGAAGTTCAACGGCTCCTGTTTCACTCCCACACAGATCTGCCTTTTCTGACCTGAGCCATCTTCCCACAAAATTTGCTATGTGTCTTAAAGTTAGATCTGAGGGAAACAACAATAAAACCCAACAACAAAAGGAGTCCCAGTAGATTTCCCACGACAGAGGAAGACGAGACGACACAAAGTCTGGTGGTTTCTGAAGGAATCCAACTCATTTCAGTGTGATCTCCTCTCTCTGTCTCTCTCTCTTGCTCTCTCAGTGTTAAATGAAAGACAAGTCGCACAAACACAACAAAGCGAGAACTGCTCCGGTTCACGCCATGCTGTGAGAAAAAGGCATAGCTGTGGTTACAAGCATTTATATCATAAACATGTTGGTTTTTATAAATCCAACATGTCTCAGTGATATCAGGCTCTGCAGAGGAGCAACCACAATAACATCACAACTCTTGTCTAGTATGTCATGTTGTGTGCCCATTAGAGCAAAGAGGAGATGTCTCAGGTCATCTCTGACGACTGTTGACTCTCAGCTCAAACCACATCAGGGGCACGCATGGTGATCGGACATGCTCCGCAGGACACAAAGTGATTCCATATCACAGAGGGACAATTAGCTGAAGAGTGGGAGCTGTGGGAAGGAGGACAAGGTGACAGCCACACTATGAAAATGGGAGCTTTGGAAATTTGGCGAGCAACAAGGGAGCAGACGACACAGGCCGGGTTGAGGGGAAGAAGGAAAAGATCAATATGTGTCTATGCTTGTGGAAGAGCCTGTGGTTTTATTGAGGACAAATCAAACGTCTTGAGAACCTGTTTATTTTACCAGAACTGTTGATGCGATGTTTAGGTTCAAGGTATCTAATAAAGAAACAAAAGGTCAAAATCATTGATTCCATAATCTGATTTTACATAAATGAAGATGCTACATTTGCCACTTTAAGTACATTTACCTCATTACTCTACATACAAACATGTTTTATGTATCTGTACTTTACTGTACTTACTTAATGTGTTCATATTGCTTTTAATATCTTTAAACGTAATCAATAACAAGAGGGGAATTGGTTTACTGATCCAATCTAAGTGGGCAGGTAACATTAGACCCAGCCTCCTGCAGAAACTCCTGAAATGGATTCAGAGCAAGCCGAGACTGTTGCATTAGGGAAACGGCTACACTCTGCAAGTTACTTTTACTTTTAATACTTAATATATATTTGAAATAAAGTACTTACTTACTTAGAAAAGTAGAAAAGTTATCGTGGAACCTTTACTTTCACTTGATTTTTGTCTGTTTATTTGTCCTTTACTTAAGCAAAATGTTTGAGTTCTTCTTCCACCACGGCTGATCATCTGGAAGCCTACATACAATCTTTGCATTTATTTTCATTGGTGATACATCCACAGCTAGAAAATAAAGTAGCAGAGTTTATCCATCTTCATGTTTTCTTTTTGATTTTAATTTAGATTTTGGATGTTTGTAACACCAGGGGGACACGAGTAGAAACACAAGAAAAAGTTGTAAGTGTGGAGGGAGGATCCGTGAGTAAAAACATTACATCACATGACGTTTTCCAGCTGGTAAAAACAAAACAAGCCGCAAAATCCCTTTTCCACTAGGAATGCTGCCACTGTGGCCAGTGGCACTTTGTGTCAGGCTGGTTCAGTATTCCAAAACATCAACTTCAAACTGCAGCTCCCTCGCTCCTCGTGTTTGCACCAACCTCCTCTGGCTATGGTCCGGAGCTTGCCGCAGCTGGAACACTGTTCTCTGACTAGTGTGTGTGTGTGTGTGTCACTGTGGTCTGGATGCAGCACATCTCTGTTCCCTCTCTGCTTTTTCCCCTGCTTTTTATTCATCTCGTTTCCCTGGTCTGACCAGAGTACAGCTGTAGGTTCAAGCAGAGGCTGGGAAATACCCACAGCAAACTCTCACTGCATAACAATGTACTATAATAGGACTTTCACTGTGTGAGAACCAATAACACCTCAAAACCAAACCTGGGTCAGCCGAACCCAAGACAAAAGCCCATAAAGATATCTTGGGTCAGTTGGTTTGTCTGGAACACATCATGGAATAGACCTAGTGTGCATTGTTGTGTTTTCTACTGCTTGACCTTAATTTCTAACAAACTAAGAATGTGATGTTCATTCAATGAAAATAAACATCTGGTATTTGCAAAAAGAATAAATTTATATGTTGATTTAAATATAGAGCAGCGATGTGATAACTTACAAGTGGTCGAGACGCATGTGGAGACACAAGTTAATGGCAGGTATAAACAGGGCCTGAGTGGAGCATGCAAAGTGAGGTGGAAACTTATGGTGTGGGAACTGAGGAGGAGGGAGAGGTGGAGGCTTGGGAGCTATGAGCTGGCAATGGTGTGTGTGTGTGTGTGTGTGTGTGTGTGTGTGTGTGTGTGTGTGTGTGTGTGTGTGTGTGTGTGTGTGTGTGTGTGTGTGTGTGTGTGCGTGTATAATAAAGCGTTTGAAGCATGAAATGCCTCTAGGGCGCTAAGCCCCACCAGACACCCTCAACAGGTGGAGTGAGAGATGGAGGGAATAGGAGAGGACAGGAAGTGAACGTGCAGCTGCTCTGAAGAAAACAGGTGGAATGCATTCATCCATCTCTCCGAGGAGTGAGAAAGGAGAATAGAACTCTTCATAAACTGAGAGAGGAGAAAGAGCAGAGGAGGAGGAGGAGGAGGTGCAAATAAAGTGAATAGGAACAATGTTTTGTTTATTCTTCAGGCAGTGATTCCCCAAATTAGAGACCAGCCTTCTTTCCATGACTCCCTCTGCAATCTGTAAACCATTGTTTGTGTGGCTCTCAGCGTGTGTGCTTGCATGAAACTGTGTTTGTGTTGAAGTGAGTGTGAGAGGGTTTGATGGTTACTTACAGCCAGGTAGAGCATGGTGAACATTGAGAAAGAGGCATGTCCTGAGAAGAAGGATTTCCTGAGGAGAGAAAGATGATCTTTGGTCAGTTTTTTCAAACCATGTAGTTTATCTTTTCTTAGGTGTGGCAGATGTGTTGGTGTTGGTCCAAACCTGGCCTCCTGAACATCACTCGCGTCACCAGTGCAGGTGTAGTTGGTGATGTATCCCAGTGAACAGTTGATGGTGGAGAAGTCCGGCCTGCACACATTTATGAAGTGGGGTCTCATGCGACCCACCGACACCTTGGCGATGTCTGTGAATGACTGGCTGACCGCACAACCGAAGAGAAACACGCCCATCTGCAAGACAACACACATTCATATGATTACATAAGATCAGTGTAGATGTCTTTAAAGGACCTTTAGCTAAGCCCTGTCCCCTTTACTTTAGCCAATGTCAGACATGAGCTCTGTAAAATGTCTGGAAAATTTGGTTTGGACATATTCCGTGGTTTGTCTTTCACACATGGAGAATCCAGCAGGATATTTTCTGGATCTGATGCGTTCAGGTGAGGGGGGGGCGTCTGGGTTTTTGTTTGCAGCACATCAACACCGGCCTTTTTCACCTAAAGCTCTTGAATATTCCTCTGCGTGTATGACACCTCTTTTTCCTCCTGAGATATTTGTATTCTTCCAATTTCGCACTCAGTGCTTGTTAGAAACATCATCAACACACCCACTTGCTCGCTGTGAATTCTCCGCATATTTTCCTGCTTTATTCTCACATGGGCTCGATTAGACATTTTACTAGGGTGCTGGCAGAAGAAGTTACAGAGAATGTCCAGGGCAACTGACAACATTGAACATTCGCGTTCTCACATAAAGCCCCTCTGAAATATTTAAGGAAAATGTCCGGACTCACCTGTTTATAGAGAGCGGCAACGTAGGGATTCCCGATGAAAGACTTGGTTCCCTCATGTAGCTGGTGAATCCTGTAGCATTCCCCAATCACAATCTACGAGAGAAGATTTGTTTTTAGAAATAAACACAGATCACAAATGTAAGATGAAAAATCTAGCTGATGCTGTTGAATCTTACGTGCTTATAGATGCAGGTAACCATGCAGTACAAAAGTAACTAAGTCTAAGTGAGTATCATGCAGGAAATCTGATTTAATGCCAGGCTGAAGTCAGATGGAGATGGAGAAGAATGGAAACCACAGAGATGAGACATGAGAGACAGAAGGAATGAGACAGACAGACATATAGGATGAGCGTGGCCTGCCTTTCCGTCAGGCAGTGAGGATGTGATGTGAGGTTACTGAGGGAGGTGATGCTCTGCTCGATGATATGATGGGTTTTATTGTGGAATATGAGGGATAATAAGGAGCAAAGGGGAAAAATGAAAAACAATGGTTTGGGTCAATATCTAAATCATGATGGATTAGACTTTGATATGAGGAGTATTCACATCAGAGGAATGGGGCTTAAGTCGAGTGGACTAACGCTGACTCCTCTGGTATTCCAGGTGGTTTTAAGTAGTGTTGGGCCCCATGAAAAGACCTCATCTATACGGACGGGGCTTATGCCAATCCAACGCTCCAGGCAGGGAGGTGTCAATCATATCTCTACCACATGGGGTATGTGACTGACAGACTGGCGGCTTTCCACCGCTAACCACAACTCCTTTTCCTTCCTCTGTCCACACAAGGCTTCAGTCTTCAGTCTGACTTCTCACCCAATCTCACAGGAAAATATTGACCTGCCCATCTCTGAGCCAGTGGACAGTACTGTGAACGGGAACAGCACTAACGTCGTATGCACATATGAAAGTTTGGTGTTTCCCACACTTCATATTCAGAAACTTTCTGTTTACTGCATATATTCACATGTATCTTGTGTGTATTGTTAGGCTTGATAAACACACCGATCCTGCTTATTGGGTGGTCAGCTTGCAGGCTCACAGCCAGAAGAAACAAACATGGTGGGATGTTAGTTTGTGTGTGTGAGCTATTGTCAATGAATTGTTCTGATCTAAGCAGAAGATTAGAACCACATGAGGCTGATAAAGGCCAGTGAGGTTTATTTGTTTTGTCAGTATTTGCACTCGAACCTCTCCTCCCTCCCTTCCTTATCTTCCTGTGTGGACTGTAGACACTTTGACATAAGCCCCTTTTAAACAGATGTCCCACCATATTGCCATAAAGAGGACCCTCCATTATACTGGCTTTGCTCATTTAAATCAAACCAAACTAGGATCATCAGTGTGTACACTTACAGGACACTATCTCACAGTTGCTCTCACAATGGAAACATGGCTTTTTCGGACATGGATGAACTGAGGAGTGGGATTTCCCTTGTAGTGGAGATAAACAAGCGGCCCAACTGGAATCTACTGCCAGTGCATGTACATGTGCACATATATACGTGTGTGTGTGCGTGCATGTGCTTGCATGAGTGAGCGTGTGTGTGTGATTTAAAGGAATGGTGTCTGCATGGCAGTAGACGCCGCTAATGGAACACAGCTGTATAAGACACGCCAGCTTTGCCCACACGTGAACATGTGAGGGAACTAACTAACACAAGCCGTCTCCTGGTTCCAATAAGCAGAAGAGCTGAGCTGGTACAGTGTGTGCTAGTGTTTGCGTGTGTGTGTGTGTGTGTGTGTGTGTGTGTGTGTGTGTGTGTGTGTGTGTGTGTGTGTGTGTGTGTGTGTGTGTGTGTGTGTGTGTGTGCCCACCATGCTGATGGTGTGGAGATGGCGGTGAAGCGATGTCTCGGTCTGGGAAATTACGAGGGGGCTGTGCCACAGAGGCTCTGGGGGCTGTAAAGATCATCTGGCCTGACCACGTGGCACTTATTGACACACACCCCACCAAATGTCATTATAACATGTTTCCACTGACCCCCGCTAATCTCCTTGGCAAAATATTTGAGCCATTCCCTCTCTGGAGCAAGCGTCAAGTCAAGGGAATGACGGCTTCGTGCTGTGGCTAACTGGTGAGACACCTCCGGCCATCAGCATGGGAGAGAGCACTGACACGTTCACCCAGAGTAATGCTCAGGGCAGAGGGGCACAGAGTCCGGGGGCAGGGGTAAGAGTGGGAGGTATGAGAATGGACCAGGGGCTCATAAAACCTCTTTGGTCTTACACGTGCATGCGTCAGCAACCGTACGCACAAACACATATTTCCCAATACTGCTTGGGGAGGAGGGGGTTTCACTGCTACTGACTCGCTTAGTGAAGTAATAAAAAACAGGCCATTACAAATGGCCCGGATGACTCAGGAGTTACTGAAGAATAAAGTATGAGTAAGTCAGAGAACATTATAGAATGGAGGAGCACATAGAGCACATTCACAGCAAGAGACTGGGGTGTTTGGATTTGAGCTATCCAAAAGTTTAAAACAAAAGAAGTGGGTTTAAATTGGAGTAAAATCAGCAAACAAAGGGAGGTGTGAAGGTTGACTTACAGAGAAGATGGCAATAAGAATGCCAACACCACAAAGAACAGCATCACTAATGGTGTCTCCCTCTTTTCGGGGGTAGCGGATGGACTCGTCCGAACAGTAAAACCCGCGATGGTACGGCTTTATGGTGCTAGTCTCAATGATCAGGAAAGGCAGGCTAGCTACAAAAGACACAAAGAAAGAGGGGAGCGGAGAGAGAGAAAGAAAGAGAGGAAGAGGTGGGGGGGGGAAGAAAGAAAGCATAAAAGCACCAGGTCAGTGACACAGACATAAACAGGAGAGAACAGGGGAAGCACAAGGAGCATGCTGGCACCAGGGGAACATGGGATACTGCAGAAGTGGGTGGGGCTTAAGGGCGTCATGTAGGAGCAGCCTAGAGCAAAGGAGTGACTCTTTAAAGTTGGATCAAACTATGACATAAAAATCATACTATATCAACTTTACTAGCTTTATTAATGCTCCAGCTGTGTTGTCACTCCTTCACCGCCACTGCCATGAAACCCTGGCCCTCCCTGTTTCTGCGTCCACTGTTCCCCATGGCCGACGCTCCCTGTGTGCGTGGGGGGGGGGGACTTACGGACACCACGGGCAGTGTCAACCCAACAGCGGTAAGCACTGAGGAGGAAACAGTGCTGTTCTTGTAGGGGTAATTCAGGCTGGAGTCACTGCAGTACAGACCCCTCTGGTAGGGTCGAACCGAGTTGCGGTGCAGAACCAGGCTCGGCAGCATAGCTACACACACACACATGGATGGATTGATGAGCCCACACACACTTACATACAGTACATATTACTAACTCCACTTACCTGTAATCTGAGGAAAGAAATATCACATTAAAGCAAACATATACAAAAATTCCCAGGTATGTGTGTGTCCGTGTCTGTGTGTGTTTGCGTGTGTGTGTGATGCTGTTGACTCAGCAAACTCTCTCCTGCTGTCCTTGTTGACGGTCTGACACCAGGCTATTGACAATTGAGAATCTTTAACATGAGGGCCTCCTCCCTCCTGGCAGAGCAAATACACACTGACATTTAGGCCTACAGGTCCATTACTGGAGACAAATGATACACAGCAACCTAGGGACAAGGTCAACACATTGTGAGGAGTTTAGTGTGACGGATTACAAGGGAAGAGAGTGCCATTCCAGATAAGATAATTAAAATCTTTTTCTCTGACAATGGCCAGCTTAATTGGTTAATGTTGACTTTGTACTAGAGAGCTTGCAGGGTAAAGTCCATTTTTTTCTTTCGGATCAAGTGATAGGGATATTTGTGTTTACATACAGCTCCTCGATGTATGTGTCTAGTAAAGTTCAGGGTTGCAGTGCACGTGACAGAGCAGCTTTACAGACTTCTTATCTAACTATTGACAAGAAAGCAAATAAGCATATATCCCAAAATACCAAACCCCTTTAGCGTGAGGAAGATGATGACATGTAAGAACTTTGTCCAAACACCTCAACAACAAACTGGACAAAGAGTTGAGAGCAGTAATAGATATTGACTTGTTCATATTGATTCAATCGTTTGCTGATGTTCTTACACAACCAGGTTTTGTTGTGACAAATGGAAAATACATATCTTCAAACACACAGACGTGTAAACTCTGGCCGCGATTGTCAACGTTTTTCTTGAGGGCTTTAAAAATGTGTCAGTGCCGAGGGAGACTACACTAAGCCCACCCAACTCTGGAACATTTTTCGTGAGAGCATGTATGGCGTGTGTGTGTATATGACCATAGCTCATAAATAGAATGAGCTCAAGACATGTACTGTAGGTATCATGAAGACCCACACGCAGACACACCAACATATGCATTCAAAGTCAGACTGCACAGAATATATTTCCACATGTGGTTTGTGTGGTTGGCTTACATCACAGGGATATTTGCCGTTTGGGTCAAAGTCAGAGACCTACACATGAATGCTCCTAATGCGGCTGAGAACCACAGCTGTCGTCTAACCAGTGATGGGAGAGGGAGATTGTGTTACTCTGCTGTTATGAAAAACACAACACTCGCTGGTCGCATAAACTACATTCTTTAGAAAAAACTCAAAACTCACTTAAGCAAGCACTCGTAGCTCCTTAGCATCTACTCCCACTTGAGTGGACCCTCATGCCATTATAGATATACTGATATATAACCTTTTTTACTTTCATTTCAGTGGTCGTGGTGGTTTGTGACCACAGAAAACTATCATTATCAAATTTGTCTCCTGCATGCGAAGCGCTTTGGAAAATCATTGAGAATATAATTGAGAATTTTTAAGTTTAGGAAAACTTTCTAATTCAACCGTCAAGCGAGCATGAATAAGGAATCCATGTCTGTGGCGACTGAACAAACTCCATGGATGTAGCCTCAGTCTCGAGAATCCTCTTGCCACACTTTTTTTCTTGGTTAAATAGCGGAAAAGCCCCAAATATTGGCATTTTTCTGTATTTCTGATGATTCCAACTGTTGCTAACCAACTCCCTCCCCTCTGCTTCTTTCTCCAGTGGTTAGCAAAGGGCAGCAGATGGTATGGTCACCGAGGCAGACACCTGCACAAACAGGGTGCAGAGCCAGGGCTCGACAGGCTGCTGGAGGGCCCACACAGGGCTGGGTCAGGCTGTGGTGGTGTCTGAGGAGCACTATCCACACAACACGCAGGGTAAGCTTAGGGGCTTTGAGCCAGGGCAGGACGGTCGACTTCAGACACGACTTCAGATGGATGGATTCTGGTGCGTTTCCTGTTCTTGTGAGTCTTTTAGCTTAACGCCCCTCTGAACTTGGCTACAGTTTGATACCTAAAAGTGAGAAACCTCATTAAGTTAATGCACTAGCTGAGTTCTGTCGGGTAAACACTCAGCTGGGTGAAAAACACTTTTTCAAACACGCTTTCTCACGCCAGTCTGAAATCTTAAATCTCCTTTTCTATTTTGTCCTCCTTCTCTTTCCCTCTCTTTCTACATTCCTCCTCTCTGGCCTACTTGTGGGTCGGGGTGGGGGGATTCATATGCTAATGAGCAGAAGTGAAAGGAGGTCATTGGCTTAACAGACATGGGAAACATGCACACACAGACAAACACACACATGCAAACCACTGCTTAAAGGCTAAACCAATCAGGGAACGCCACAGGAAACTCAACAGTTCACCATCTGAATGAATAAAAAGTGAAAGTGAGAGCAAGCAATTTGAGCATCTCAACACTATCTATTGAGAATTACTGAATACACCCTTGTCCACACACTGTCCAGCTTTTAGATACCAAGCTGTTTTGTGCTTCCCCCCACTCACCAATGCCATCCCCCTGAAAACAGCCTGGTATGTGGGCATTCTCCTCATACCACAGACAGTCCGTGAAACTCTCAGAGCAAAATAAAACCCACTCCAGCACGACTACTGCAGCCCATCAGAGCCGCATCTGCAAACAGACGTGTTAAGAAATATGACCTGTTTTATGGCGGTGGCATAAAGAGAGTGTGACCTTCACAGGGCCCGCTGACCCTGAGACAGAGGAAGAGAGAGGTGGGGGAGTGTCAGAGGAGGGACAGATAAGAACAGAAAGGGGAGAGGAAGAAAGCGATGGGCTGGGCAGTTGGAAAAGGCCAGTGAATTAAAAAACAACTATTTTACAAGGTCTGTCGGGGAAGTCAGTAACATGCAGGGATGCCAGTGAATCTCCAATCCTTACTAAAACAAGGATTCAGAGCAAACTGCATTGCCTTAACTCTAAAGGTCAATGCACACCAAGTCCGTCATTCAATAAAAATCCCCACGCACAGAGTCCTATGCGTGTTGTTATTCTATTTGTTCTGAAAATAGTGAAGATTATTTTGTGGTCTTCTCACAAGAAAACACTGGGTTCAATCCAATCCTGAGAAGGAGAGTTTCAACATTCCGATCAAGGAGCTGCGAAATAAAGCTTCCAAGTCTATTTCAGGATGTCAGTGGTCCAGTTTGATTTGTAACAGCACTGAGACCGCATATTAAAAAGAAGAAATCTAATTTCTGTGAGGCCTACCAGCTCCAACCACTCTCGGGAAGTCTTTGACAGCTGTGAAACAATGCAGCAAATCGAACTTGTTCCAAAAACTTCATTGATGGACAATATCAAAGTTGGCGTGTAAATGTGATGGACACAACATGAGATCATGGGGGGGGGGAGGCCTCTGCAAAGGCCTTAACCCTGACACAGAGGCTAGTTTTTGCCTAACTGGATAGAGTAATGTTCTGTACTTTTACGGCCAATGAGCCCTAATAGGTATCAAGCCACTGAGCTGCTTTTAAACAGCACAAGCAGGCGTCTGAGAATAACTGGAGCCTAAAAACACATCAAGGGTGAGAAAAGTGGAAGAGAAAAAAGGTTTTGAAAGTATGGCAAGCGTAGGAGGTAGAAAAAAAGCACATCCAAAGTGGGTGGCTTGGCGAGTTAGGGAACAATTCTATTTGTCTTATCAGATCCTGTCATGCACTTCTCTCTTTCAGGCTGCAAGGAGAACCGCTGCAGACCACTAAAGACTACTTACCACGGGTCAGAGAGAGAGAGAGAGGGGGGGGGAGAGAGGCATTTCTTTGACTGGATGAATCAGTGTTCATGTGCAGAGGTCATGGCAAGGCCTTTGTGTGTGTGCGTGCGTCAGTGTGCGGACTTGCGTGTGTTGTACTTATTTTCCAGCTGTAAATCCACTCACCTGTTCATGCTCTGCTGCCTGTGCGAAATCACTGCACTAAAGTATGTCCACGTGTGATTATACATGGAGTGTGTGCATCTGTTGGCGCGCTCTACGTTTAGGTATGTAACATTGCTATGCACAGTATGTCTGTGCGTATAAACGCATTCGTTTACGTGAGAGAGATTATCCAACTGCCACCCATTTGATTGGCTTTGTAGTTAAATTTGGTACTGCATAGCAAGTGAGCAGTTAGATTAGCAGCACTAACAGGACTAAATCTTATTTTTACATATCCTACGGACATAAGGGGAAAAAAATGCATTATACTGTTGGAATTTGTCAGGATTAACATTTTGGTCTTTTTGACATCGTGGTCATTAGTATGCAGTCCAAAGTTCCTTGGCCCCGAGGAGTGAGGATCAGCAACGTTCTATTATTTTCCCTCATCTTAAGACGGACTGTACCGGCCAGAGCAGGAAACAATAGCTATTCTTATTCCAGCTAAAGCTCTGCGTAAAAAGGTTAATTCCCCTTGACATGGCACTAATTTCCCTGCAGAGCAGCACCTGCATGTCTGCTGAGACGAGAGTGGAAAGCTTCCCGCTCTCATGACTCTCACAACTCTATTGACATTTTAATGGGCTTTAATGGCTTTCATCGGCAGAATTAGAATGATATCGTGATTATAGTGATTGAGCCGGAGTGTCAGTGCTCAGTGTGAGAGGTGAATGGGAGGCGGAGCCGGCCAGAGGAAGAGGCATTGTGGTGGACTCTAATGGAGGATTTCCTCCTCCTGTCTCTCAAACACACCATGTGACCCGTCCTGAGAAGCAGTGCGACAGAGACAGAGGGCGATTCAGAGGAGGGTTAGAGGCGGAGGGGGTCGTGACTCCGTAGACGGGCCAATCAAAGTCTGTCCTATCTTCTCTCATTTCTCTCACTGCAACAGATCAAATAGCTGTTTAGGAATTAGCTGCTAAGCTTAGGTATGCTTTTCGATACCAACTCAAACAGATCCAAAGCACAGAGAATGGACATAGTTTATTAATTCTAATTAATAATGACTAGATTATTTATACATTTTCTAACTTTGTAAAGTGGCCGTGGGTATGTTGAAAGACATATGAAATAAAACATATGTATAAAATACTAATTATTATTATTTGAAAAGTTATTGGTTTAGAGAAAATTGTAATAAATTTGTGTTATTTTTCTGATCAGTGCTGAAAAACCTGAACACTTTGTTTTCCACTTGTACAAATGTGCTTCTTTTGTCAGTTTTATAAAGTTGTAAGTAAAATTTCTTTGGGGTTTGGAATGGAAACAGATCTAAAACATCGAATCCAAGAAAATTAAGATGGGCAGTTTCCTCTATTTTTAAACATCTTATAAACTATAAAAATCAATTGAGTATTACAATAACAATTATATTGAAATCTACTACACATTACAACACTATGCCTGCAGTTTATTTGTCTAATATAAATATAGTTAGCTGCAGCTTGACTTGTGGTGTAGTACCAAGTCAAATATCAAAATATCAAAATGTTATCAATCCTTTTAATCCCTTTACATAACATTTCACCAAAAGGAACAGACACCGCCACACACCGTGACAACAACCTGATATATATATATATGTGTGTGTTGTTATGACACAGACAAATGGATAATGTGAACAGATCCATTACATACTCTTGTCTATTTTGGGCCGGCCCATCTCAGTCTTTTGAGGACGCTTCTCATACTTCTATCATTCCGATCTCCACATCTACACACACCCTGCAACACAATATGTGTTCATGGACTCTCTAAAGTGGCCTACATCACTAACAACAAGGATATATCGTGTGTTGTGGTTATTTGACAAGTGTGTGACTTTACTTAATGTTTGTAAGTTTCATATTGTTAGTTGTAAAGCACTTTGTTACATGTATTGAAAAGTGCTATACAAATAAAGTTATTACTATTATCATTAATATATGGTATATGTCTGTAGGCTGCATCTTAATTAATTACATCAATAGTAACTCCTTTAAATGAGCTTGTAATTTCATCGTCAGCCCCAGTTTAAATTTAAATAAATATATATCTTAACATTTATAAATGGCACACACCCAGCTTGCAACTAAAGGAGTGCTGTGACCTCTGGGGTTTAAAATACAGCCTACCAAGCAGCCGCCTTGCATGTGATTACATTTGTCACATATCCAACACTACACCGCGCTGTAATCCCACACACTTAACTATATCTTTGGGTCACAAAAGCCAGCAGCATGAATATGTGTGGCCTTCCAGACATTTGGAAATAGAGTGCAGAGGTTAGCTGAGGTTCATGACAGACCCTGGAAGTAGCTACAGGGCCAAGGGTCAGAGGTCAGGGATGTGACACAGCTCTAGGATTAAACTGTAGAACACAAGAGCAGGGCACAACGGTCACTGTTACACTGCTGATTATATATTTGTGTGTGTGTGCCTGTGTGTGTGTGGCTATGTGGGTGTTAAAGTGGATTACTGTGGTTCAACTGGCAACTACAGCAAAGTCTTTCTCAAACATTTTCCCTAAGTTGTCGACCACGGAGAGCTTTAAAAATGCTCTCGCAATCCAAACAAACTCAGCCCAATAAAAAAAACCCAGATTTTATAAGTATGCATAATCACTGTTTAGGAAACATACATTTATGAGCATGTGGACGGACACATACATGTGTACACTGGTACAGATGTGTGGCTCCAGATATCAGTTCTTTGTTTCCACAAGCTGCTGATGTGTCTCACAAATACACAAACACAGGCAGACAGACATACACACACACACACACACACACACACCCAGGAGTGGCTGAGGTCAGCAGAGTGGTGTACAGACTGAATCCCTGTCCTTTTTTCCCCTTCTGTGTGAATGCTACAGCGACTGGGGGGCCGCTGGCTGAAGCATGTGCTTACTCAGAGAGATTTTATTCACAGGAATAAATGCCTTTTACACACAGGCATCTGTCGGGACACTCTCTGGGGGACTTTTACCAGCAGGCACCTGCGAGGGCAGCCTCTGAAGTGATGCTGCCAGCCCTGCGTAGCTGTTTCCTTTCTAAGCAACATTTGGAGTGATGTTGGATCCAACACTGTTCTGTGGTAAATCAGCTGTGGTCTACTTTAGCACGTAGAGGAGGCGAGGGGATGTTTTTAATGTAATATTAAAAAAGTCTGTTACAACTCAACAAGACGATGATTGGCCGCACTGACAGTTGAAAGAGGAGGACGAACACACAGCTGCTCCAATGGAGGGAAACTTGAGCAGTGCCCAGGGGCCACATGGAGCTATTTGGCTGGTTGGTTGGGTAGCCGGCTGGGCGTTTCTCTGTTGTTGCCATAATGGCATTATTACCCTATGGGACAAAAGCCAGGCTGTGGAGAGGAGGACTGTGGAGTCTTTGAAACGTGATGCCTCTGTCTGGATAATGCTCTCCTAATCTTCACTCACTACCCTCCTCCTTTTTCTTGCAATACCTCCCTTTAATATTCTCCTCACTCCTGCACACACTGTGGACGGTGATTATCTGGAGACAATAGGTGTTAAATTGGAGCAACAGTGTGAACGCACTGCATGATGTTCTCTAGTGTCGCAGGGAGCCTCGTCAGCTGAGGCTCTTCTCTGTATGTAAACAGGATAGGACTCAGTGGCTGCGGCACAGATAAGGCCTGCGCCAATAATGATGCTGAGCTGATTACTACACAGTGCCAGCCCCAGCTGAGCAGATAAGCTCCACGGTCCACAATCCAGTCAACAATACAGCTCGAAGCAGCAACAGCCATAAACCACTGACAGATAATCAAGCAGGACTTGAGTGCAGAGTGAGGAGTCTCTCTCTCTCTCTCTCTCTCTCTCTCTCTCTCTCTCTCTCTCTCTCTCTCTCTCTCTCATCTCTATCTCATTCAATTTTTCCCTCCCCTCCATTCCATCCTCCTTCTGTCTGTCTGCCCACCGGCCTATTGGTCCTCGTTAACGAAACAAAGAGCGCTGAGATGCATCAAAAAGGGTATTGTTCTCAGTGGAACAGTGAAATCTCTCTGACCCCCAACCCCCCATCTATGGACACACACACACACACACACACACACACACACACACACACACACACACACACACACACACACACACACACAACAGCAAACACAGGGGATTGTTGTGGCCAATGTAGTAAGAGAAAGTGACAGACAGAGGGGCCTGTGTAACAGCGGGGAGGCCCCGGCGAGGACAGTGTGGTGTAACGGAGAGATGTAATGAGGGCTGCAGCTCTCAGTCTGTTGGCCCTGATGAAGCAGAGCTGTATAAGATCATCTGCTGCCTCTGCTCTCATTTACATTAAAGAGCTCGTATTATCATTACTAACACGATTGCTGGTTTAAGGAGTCTCCAGGTCCCACAAAGACAAGGATAAAGAAACTGAGACGACAGTGCAAGAAGCAGAAAAGTTCTTATTATCATGGGTGTGACGGACAATTAGATGTTTACGAATGAGTTTGCTGCCTGCACATAGATTTACACAAAATATTCATTTACAACACACACGCTTAAATACTACCAACAAACATTTATGGAAGGTTCCTGCCCAGTAATCTAAGATGATCTAAATGAGCAGGTTGAGGGTGTTTATCTGTGAGGGTTATAATCATAGAAGTTGAAGGGAGACAGGAGACATGGAGGCTTTATTACACTATTGTTGTCGCAGAATAAACGACAAGCTGCCGTTTGACTGTTTAACTTTAATTTAATTGTTTGCCAGGATGGAGACAGTGAAAGAAATAGTTCAAAGAGATGAGTGTGTCTGGTTCCAGCATAAAGAGACACTGTCACATTAGTCAACCTGAAACCTTCCGCCTACCCAGGGGAACCACATGGGGCACACTGGCACGTGCACACACACACACACAAATCAAGCCACAGATGCCTTGCACATGCTACCCCACCACACACACATTGCAGACATCCATAGACTATTTCACCCTTCAGGCCACAGAGTCCATCTAACGACAGCTCTGGGCACTCCCTCTGCCTCGTAAAAACCCCACAGGACGCACACACATGCACACGCTCACACCTACACAACTTTAATCACAACCCTGCGCGCACACAAACCCTCGGGCTTTGTCATTTAACTCCACCAGCATGAACCAGCCACATGTCACAATGATGGGCTGGAAATGCCACACACACCCAGAGCCTGACCAGTATAGTTTAAGTATACATCTACACAATAATGTACACTTAGAGTTACAGCCATTCTTGAGGGACTAGTAGCCCTGTAGTCACGAGTGTTGTCATGAACATCTGCTGATTTATATCTTATTACATAATAGAAGGATTCTGCGCTGCCAGAGGACGCTCCTCACCTTCTAAGGAGCCCCAACCTCGCCTTGTCCTGCAGCCGCAACATAAACACACACCACCACCCACTACAGACCAACCCCTGCAGCCACAGACTGCACAAAGACATGCATACATATACACACACAGTCATGCAATCACATTGTAAATACCATACACATATCAATTGTTGATATCAATTGAGATAGATGTTACTTATTCCTCTGCTCATGTCTATTGAATGTCCGCATCGAGCCCTCGGCTCTGTGCGAGTGCAGGAAATGTCATACAAAGAGAACTAGAGGCACTTGTCCTATATGAGTCTATTTTCTGCCTGACCTTTGACCTGATCTGCCAAACAGAAGAATAGACTGACAAGGAGCAACAACAGTGGGACAAAGAAAACACAAACACCTTCAATATTTCTCTACAGTAGAAGCACGTGGTACCTCTGTGACATAAAACTTAACAAGTCTCAGTAGGGCGGTTAAGAACGATGCTGGACATGGCAGATTTCATGGGGGAAATAAACTACTTTTTACCTACATCCTTCTTCTTTCCTCTCTTTATATATATATAGCCAGGAGTCTAGAGCACTTTGATTCTTCTCATACCAGCTCCTGCCTCTGCACAGACAGACTCATGCAGAATGTCTGGATATATTTGCCCTTAGATTAAGGTCACCGGCTTTGGGTAGAAGCCTGTGTTTGGGTTTGTGTGTGAGGGGCTCCCGCTTACTGTTTGATTACAGGTTATGACTAGACACTTGGCAAAAACCTCTTATCTGCTGTTGTTAAAAAGATGAGGTCCTTGGAAGTACTTTTACAGTCCACTGAAAAGTGGTGTGATTCCTTGAGTATGTTATACTCCACTTTTGCTAAAACCCCACATACAATGAACTAACTTTAAAATGTTGAAGTCTTTTGCCACCAGTGCTATCCCAAGCCATTTCTCTCCATTAGTGCAGAACCAGTTAAGAGGAGGAAAGACCTGCTCAAGTGGAGAAGGAGCAAGGAGGGAAGGAAGGGGGGGGGAGAATGGAAATGGACTGGAGAGAAAAAAAATAGACAGGATTTAATTTCACAACCACACCTACCTCCGACCGACACTACCTTTCCGTTTCCCACCCTTTCCTGAGCACCACACTACACACACACACACTCCATGCCCCCTGGTTCACTTACTCCTAAAATTGCACCATTTGTCACATCAAGGGTCTTTGACCACGGTGGTGCAGCCAGATGAAGAATTTGAGAAATTCTGGAAAATATTTGTAGAGCGACTCAGGATTGAAGTGGCTGAGGTAGAGGTTTAACCCTCCAGCTTTAATGAGCGGCTGTGTGACTGAAGGCTGTAATGCTATAGCAGCTAATGGGGAGGCAAGAGTTGGGTATAGAGACATATAGGGTAAAAGCTCCAGGGCTGGTTATGATGCTGATTCCCCCCTGGACCAAAAGGTCACGCTCCTCTCTGGGGCTAATAACAATCTTCCCGTCTATCGCATGTGGGAAATCACGTCACTGAGCACCTGACTGTATCACAGATCAGAACAGATAGATATGAGTGGCTGGTCACCAGTGGACAGAGAGACCTTGTAGTGCTTTTAAAGGTCCAGTGTGTTGGGTTTAGGGGGATCTAGTGGCAGAAATTAAGTATTATGTTCATGATTATGCTTTCATTAGTGTACAATTAACTGATACTATTGTGTTTTCATTGCCTTGGAAAAAGTAATTTAATCCTATATCTATCTCTTCAACAGAATCTGCTATGTTGCATTGCCATTCTACAGTAGCCAAGAACGTACAAACAAAACACAGGCTCTAGGGAGGAGCTTTCACATTATTCTGGCCACTGTAGTCTCACCTACATGCTTGGGAAAGGTAGTATTCACTTATTAGCAATCACTAAATCCAACACACTGGTCCTTCAAAAATGAACCTACATGACCCAAAGTCAGTGGAGCCAGTTCAGCACAAACCATGTTTATATTCAAGAAAGCATCCCAAAATATGACCCGCACAGAAACTGATGTTATGCACACAAGTAAATACGTGATGCCTAATCTCCACAGCATTGTGTAAAACATAATCAGGGTTTAAGTGAGGCTACTTTTGGAGGTACGGTTTCCTAAGAGCTCTAGTGGGTGACTGTTCAAAAAGTGTTTTCACAATAAACATCCACTTTAAGGTGCATGATAGCTGGCTTTCAGACAGCGTGTAGCCATGTTCACGAGCCCAAACGAGACGGTGAAGGAGAGAAGAATGATATTCCGCAGTCTGCGGTGAAGTTTGTGTATTTATAGGGAGTGTATGGTGGTTGTGCGTGTGCTGCTTATAGCAGCGCTAAATCAACTCTGCTACTCAGCAAGAGTGGAACCCGAGCCAACGTGAAATCAGAAGATGATGCTTGTGCTCAGCTGCCAGCATCGTACACTCGAACTCTGGTCCCAGCAGTTGAGTGCTAGGTGAGAGTGCATGCGTGTGTTCATATCACTTATTCATCACCATTCAGATCCAGCTGGCTGTATACATTATTCGCTTAAATTACCATAAGCAACATTAGAAAGGATCACTTTTTTTAGATTGCGCACTTGAGTGTGTCCGTGTGTGTGTGTGATAATAGATGGCCTCAGATGTCCTTTATGAAAAAGCAATCATTAGTTGAGCCTGAGGGTGTATGGCTGCCGGACTGCCAGACTGACAACTGATACAAAGGTGATCAAAAATGTGTGTGTGCAGCACCAGCTGGCAGAGCGGACCTTATTAAAGGTAATAAGATGTTAATGCATTAACAAGCTGCACAGTGTACACTACTGACGGATACACACACACACACAGGACAAAGATCTACACGCCCGCATTCCTTGTTCCTCATTCAGCACCCCCAAATAACCCCCTGCTTTCTCCTGGTCTTTCTCCCTGTCCCTTTAACCCCCCTTTGTCCCTCCATCCACTAAAACCCCCACATGTGACCCCTCCCCAAAACCACTAAAGTGGGCCAACCAATCATCAATGGGGCAGCCAGATAGTGTTTAGCATGACAAAGGAGAATCCATGCGACCAGTTGGGTCTGTGTGTATGCGTGCGCTTACATGCATTGTGAATATCTGTGACATGTGTGTGTCGTTCCGTGGCGAAGAGGAGCCGACTGTTGAGAGCTTTTACCAGCGGAGGAAGTTGGTTTGTGCAGGAAATTCACTCCACATGCGATCAAAGCTCATTGACATTTATATGATGAAACAGTGTTTCTCTGTCTGAGGCTCTTTAATGAGCGAACCAATATAAACCCACTGGAAAACTTTGTAGATGAGGCAGATGAGCTTCTGTTACACAGCACTAGAGAGATGTGGAGCTGATCTGCACCATTTGTAACATCCCGGCTAGTAAACTCCTGCTCCTGTGTGGCAGCGTCACATATCCCCTTACTATCCTTGATGCTTCAGTTTCTCTATATAGAGCTGTTGATGCAGCTCCCACCTGCTCCTCTAATGCCAGGTCAGCCACGGGTCCTGCTTCTCCATCTCTCCCTGTTATACTGGAGAGGCATTCCCCTTCCACAACACATGCTTAAGCAATTATTCCATGCATTCCCCCGGACGGAGAGGGAGAAAGAGGCTGGGGAGAGGGAGCTGGAGAGAGAGAGAAAGTAATTTGAAGTGGAGCGATCAGGGGGCAGCTGGCCAGGGATTTGCAGAGTTCTGGGAGAGAATGTGTAGAAGTTAAAGCGCAACTCCCATAATCCTTTTCTAAAAGAGAGAAGGGGGAGACAGAGGGATTGAAAAGAGAGAGGCAGAGAAAGGGGGGCCGCTGGAGCTGGAAAGGACCGGCCTGGAGTGACAGCGGCCAAAAAACAAACCAGTTATCAAAGCAACACACACACACACAAACACAGCACAATGCATCTGGACGGGACGCTCGCAGAATAACAAGTAACAAAACAGCACTAACAAGTTGTCGGTTTGAGCAGATAGGAGCAGCAAAGGCCCCCTGGCATCACCACTGCATCAGCAGCATCAGTTAGGAATCAATGCCTTAATTGCGCTTCGATTTTCACTTCAGCCAAGTTGCATCTCTACTGTATGTATTGACATATCTAGCTGGAATGGCACCTCTGGAGGGTTAGGGTCAGATGAGGGAGGGTATAGGGGCACAGGGTGGTGTCACAGGCTATTTCAAGGGCAGTAAAAAGGGCAGGTTACAACATTAATGCTGCAGCTACAAACCCAGTGATGCTCCGTGGATTTTGAAATCATCAATATATATGAAAAAGGTGATTAATTAGTCAACTGACAAAACGTCAAGGGTTTTCTTGTATCGATGTAGTAAACAATCAACTATACAGCAGGTATTCATCCTGTGAATGTGACAGTACACTTGTCATGTCTGGGTTGTTTCATTGTGAGATATCATGTTGTAAAGTGGATCTTAAACCCTGTGTGTTTGTAATGTTTGGTTCCGCGCCTCCAGCACGGGCTGGTGCGTGGAACTGGTTGATAAGGACATGCTGCAGGATCAGTTGTGTTGTGGTCACAGATAACACTTACGTTTTACAAAGATAAGTCTTTTGTCAGCCAAAATTTGAAATTATTTATTTGTTGTTAAACCTTTGTATAGTGTGCAGGTGTCTGCCACTTCTGCATGTAGTCCTCAACCAGATCATGTGCAATAAAAACACACGATTCACTGTGTAACACAGAATAAAATAAGGACTAAACTTATTCATAAACTTACCAAGAAGAAGGCAGAAGATGTCGAGCGCTATCAACAGCTTCTTCTTGCTGTTGTCAACGCCGTTGTTGTTATTTAACGTAGAGGTTCCACCGTTCCTTGTCTCTTGGGCCATAGCTTTCTCATACATGTACTTTTGCATTGGAGAACTCCCCGGATCAGCTGAAAACTCCCGCACCACGCGGTGGAGCTGGAGGAACTCTGACAGGCTCTCGAGTCCTTAAAGCAAATGTCACGCAAGTGTGCGGGAAAACAAACTTCCCAACTCGGAGGACTCGTGGAAGCAGCAGATGTGCTGGTGCGTCTTCGTTGTCTCGTCTTTCAGCTGTGAAGAAAAATCTAGATAACGTCAATAAGTGAGTGTGATAAAGTGAACGGACTCGCGCCACAGACTCAAAGATGAAAAGTTGCTCAGCGCTGCAGATGAATGGAAAGCCCGCTCCCCTGTTTCGCTCTGGGTTCAAACACTTGGAGTGAGTGAGGATTGCGCAGAGACAGACGCTCTTGTTATATCAATCCTTCCTCTCCTCCTCCTCCTCCTCCTCCCCCTGCTCTCTTCAAGTTCCCCCAGCAGCTTGAAAGGCTCAGCCCTCTTCCCACAGCTAGCGGTGGGTAATCACCTCCATCCCAGCATGGAAAACTTTCTCAGTCTGCAAGGGGACGAGTAGGGGGGAGCAGGGGCAGCGTGGAGGAACTGCGCCCCCAGTGGTGGCGCGCGTCACGACAGGCGCACTGGAGTTAATGGTCCTCAGCGTCTCTGGGCGGTGGTTTCAACATCATGTTTGTCTTTCTCATCTTTTGCACGCTGAAACAATTGAATCAATTAGATGTGATTTTACAGGAAATGTGTCAGACCATGTTTAATCGTTTCAGATAAGATTTCTGCGGAAATCCGTGAGAAAAAGAAACTATTTGACCACTGGATATTAGAAATAAATATATATTAAGTCCTTCATTAGATCCTTTATTATACCTGTATATATTCCACTGTTGCTAATACTACGGACATGTAGGCGGTTAAAGCCTAATTCATATTTGTATTGGTATTCTGTGGAAGTGTGATATGGTTATTTGCTGAATCGGAACAACTTTTTTATCCCTCTAAATTTTTAGTTAATATAAAAATAATTCATCAGAGGATGTTCAATTTGGATTGTTCTGGTCAGTAAAACCAGGCAAACACCATCCGAATAACACGAGGCAAAAGATGGAAGATTTGTGCATCTTCTCTGATTTTGATAACAATAGGTCCATGCGCCAGCTCCTCTATCGTTTCCATGTTATGAAAAAAAACTCACGATAAAATCTTCAGCGCAGAAAAACCAGGCAGGATGAATACAAAATCCAGTTCCTACCTTGTGCAACGGATCAGGAGCAGAAGTCTTTCAAGAGTCACACGCGCACCAGTATTTGTACGTTGAACTGACACTGCCATCTAGTGGCTAAATGTGAACAACTCACCTCGAGTTTGTTTGAAACGCATCTTTCCGTTGACTTCACCCGTGCACACAAAATCACACAACAGAAAGTCAAGCACACGTTGTTCTCCAGTCTACACTGGATTCCACGTTTTCCAAATGTGTGCTGCCTCCTGTTACAGTTGCCTTATATGACCTATAGCACAGACATTATTTATAATCAAGGTAATGGGGTATGATGATTAGAGTATATGGTCTACTCAATTATTATTATTATTATTATTATTATTATTATTATCCGTTTTTAGATGTGTTGGTGCATGGGTAAAAAATGGAAATACTTAACACAGCAGCTGATCTGATTATCTGTCTTTGATCATGTGCAAGTTTAGTCTCTTTAATTTGTTTACCAATCTATCAGCAGAGCTGTAGGTGAAGTATTAATACACCGGGTGGTGGTGGGAGACGCACGCCGGGCAGATGACAGGTGGAGGCCGCCGGGTCCTCCTCAGCAGCTCTCCTCCTCGGCCTCGTGCCCCGCCCCTCCGTGCGCTCCGCAGGCAGACAGCACACGCACCTCACGGAGCGAGCGGAGAAGATGGCAGAGCGGCAACAACAGAAGCACGAAGGCAGAGTGAAGATCGGCCATTACATCCTGGGCGACACGCTCGGAGTGGGGACGTTCGGGAAAGTGAAGAGTTAAGTCGTGTGTGTGTGTCATGTCGGGCTCAGTGTTAGGGACTAATGTGAAGTAGTGGTGCCCCCCCCCTTGTCTTCAACTTACCGGCGGTCAGTGGGCACTCTGCGTAGCTACCCCCTTAACGTTAGCGGCGGAGGGGATTTAAAGCGTAAACACGCTCTGAGAATGCGGCCGCCTCAAAGTCAAATTCTTCCACCGTAGCCCGTGTGTGTAGCGGCTGTTATCAGCCGTGGCAGGTGTGTTCACCTGGAGGACAACGGCGAGAGGCAGACATGTGTGCACTCATGTCGTGTAACGGGACACCGGGAGGGGGGGGGGCTTCACGCGGGTCCTCTGCCCCCGTGTCACGGTAAAGGACACCAGTGAAGCCTCCGTGTGTTTCCTCCATGTCAGCTTCATGTGTTCAGTGTTTCGAGGCGCTGGAGCTGGCGTAGCTTCGGTGTCTCGCTGCTGACCCGGCTGGGACGTGCCGTGTGAGTCGGGGGAGCTCTGTCCAGGCGTCAGGTTTCACCGGAGGGTCAGATGACAGGAGGTTATTCCAGTTTCCCTGGCTGGTGTGCGGCCACTCTGCGTGACCTTGTGCGCTTTCACCCCGCGCCCCCTGTGTGGAGGTGACCCCACCTGAATCCATGACCACGTTCAAAGCCCGATTACTATTTTATGCCTACCGGAATAAAACAGTCTAAATTCATATTGCTCCATTGCCGAATTGTATACAATTTTACCAGGGATAATATGTGTTTGTTTTCAGGGAATTCCTGTTTGTGCCTTAGTTGCATTCATGTGTTTAGTGTAATGGTAGTCAAGCTGTGATTGGGGGTTGGCATCTCCAATAACAACGTAACAACGTGCAACAGCACCCTGTACAATGGCATGGTTACAATAGAGCCAAAGCCTCAAGTCCGTTTACAAAATCTTAGCAGTTCACAAATAACAAAACACACAGTAATAAAACAGTATTTAAACACTTAACATGTGACACAAATTTAAGCCTGCCCTACCATTACAATAATAATAACTATAATTAGGTGAAATCATAAAGCATTGCGATAAAGTACAGAAGCTTTTGATTAGCTGCCATATTTCCTCAGGCAGGGTGTTAAATTAAACTTTTACCGTTTACTACACCTCTCTGCCTCTTTGCATTGTGTCTATCTGCCTGTATAATGTTGTATGTGTTTTCTTTGCCATCTGTGATCCGCAATCTGCTTCATATCTGTGTTTTCATTGTTTTTAGTTGGAGAGCACCAGTTGACAGGCCATAAAGTGGCTGTAAAGATCCTAAACAGACAGAAGATCCGCAGTCTCGATGTCGTGGGGAAGATCAAACGAGAGATCCAGAATCTCAAGCTGTTCAGACACCCACACATCATCAAGCTGTAAGTGGAGAAAGACAACGTGTCCTTCTATCAGAGTTATGATAGAGAGACTAGAATGTCACTCAGTAGAGTGCGTACCGCTGCCAAGGCCCAACAGTCCAAACATGTCTGACTTGATCTCTATAAACAGATTCTACATGCAAATATGCAGAATCTGTGGGCAAGGGACACGATTTTGGGGCTGGAAGCCTTCTGGTGAACAGCACATGTGGAGAATAAAAGAGGTGGAACATATCGACCAAAATGCATTGGATACCTGCTTTTTAATTTATCTGTATTATTATATTCATATGGAGATAGCTGATTGAAGAGATTACCCATGATATTGTCAAGGCCCGAACACCTACAAAAAGTATCGCTGATTGTGTTTTGTGTGGAGAAACGTTCCACTCGTGTGATAAAAGAATCTAGTCGTACTGTAAACCGTGTACGACGAACAGAAGATGGGGTCTTGACCTTGAAACCCTAAAATATTGGAAGATGTTGCCTCTGAGAAATCAACAAAAATGTTGAAAAAGCCCTATTTCGCAAAGTCAAAGAAAAAAAATCCTTGATCTGCTTCCAGATCCGGATCTGCACCCAAATTTAATGGTAGTAACACATCTTTCCTCTAAACTGATGGTAATCCGTCCACTGGTGTTGGCATAATCCTGCTAACTAACTAACAGACAAACAAACCCAGATGGAAACAAATCCTCCTTGGCGGAAGTAATGGCTTAGATCTGGTAGATTAGTGGCTGTCGTTTTGTGGGCCTTTGCTGCGTTGTGTTCCCTCTGTGTTGTGGCATGCTTTACTTGTTGCTGTTTGTTTACTACAGCTGCACTGTACTGAGCATGCCCACTGGGCTCCCAGGAGGTACAACACACAAACAGACCAATACACACACACAAACACACACAGGCTGGAAGTAGATAAAGAAATCTGTTCTGGTCAATACATATCTCCAGTTATGATTTGCTGTAAGTTGTGGTAATTCCTCATCCAGGTGTCACAGCCTCTTGTGTGTTTTTCTTTTAGCTTGTCTTCCTTCTTTCTTTCTCCTTCTGTCTCCTTGGCCTTTTTCTCCTTGTCAGTCCCCCTCTCTCTGTCTCCTCTCAACAATCTCTGCGTTATTTTTAGGCCAGGGTTATGGTTAGTCAACCGTCACACTGTAAGTTATGGCAGATATGTGAGCTCTCAGGTCATGAGCTGGAGTGCTGCGGACCACTCTGCCACAGACACACACATTCATAAACACAACTGTATATATTTGAGCTACACACACTATGCTTCAGGGAGTCTTAGGCATGAAGGTGGAACTGAGAAAAGTCCACTTTTTGATGTATTGGCCTTGTTTGTAAAACCATGAAATGAATTGAGGAATGAAGTTGATTGTGATGAAGAGTAAAGTCTCCCACAAGCAACCATTCATGAGATTATGTCTGCTTTATAATATATCTGACCTTTATGAAAGTAATACCTACACTCAGCAGCCATACATCACAGCTCAGCCTCACCTCTCTGTTTATTTGTGCCTGTGCATTTAGGCTGTGCAGGTTTTGAAGTAAATAAGAAATGGCCTATTATTATTACTTTTTGGTTAATACATACATACTTGGCACTTTAATGTACAATAATTCCATGTCAAAACTGTTGTATGTTTGTGTTGTAGGTACCAGGTAATAAGTACACCCACAGATTTCTTCATGGTTATGGAGTATGTGTCTGGAGGGGAGCTGTTTGACTACATCTGCAAACATGGACGGGTAAGACATTTAAGTATTAAGTGACTCATTTGAGTTCCCATCTACTGTCTGCTCTCTCATCAGAAATTATTAGCTCAATACTAACCATGGCTAGAAACAGGAAAAGGTGAAGCAGTGGCTGAGGAAGTGTGTATTACTAACGCTTATTAAACATAAATTGATACCATTTATTTTTAAGCTCTCAAGGTATCAAAATACTGTCTAATTACGCATTATCTTCTGGGGCCTTTCTTGTTGACTTGGCCTGTGGTAATGCTGGTTGCGGCTTTCTTTCTGAAACTATACAAGTGACCTGTGGTAATTTAGCCATGGGAAGTGAAGGCTTGTGCCACCGCTGCTGCACAAAGAGCTGTTCACCAGTTTATTCAAAGTTCAGTGAAACTTTGAACCCGGAGAATGACTTTCCGTTGCTGTTAACATGAACACGCTATTGTCATGAATGCGTGTCAAAATCTCACCAAAATCAACAATGCACTTCCTAGGGCCATTAACAATACACATGTCAAGTGTGCAGCTGATAAGATGAACAGTTCTCAAGATACGTGAGCCACAAACAGACAGAGATTTCTGGAATTAGTCGATATATAATATTAATAATCCCACTTGAACATTACCTGACCCCTGAGCCTTAGAAACCTCATGACCAAGCCCACAAATTATAAACTAGTTCCAAACAGGAAAGCACATGACTTAATTATCCACAATTCTTTCCACACCTGTGCCATAGGCTTGGTTCTGCATTCTGTTACACTCTATCTTTCACACAAGTAGCGACACATGAACTTCTTTATCTAATACATTCCCAGTAAAGCAGTCCAGTCATGTCTGTTCATATTGAATCTTTCAGGTTGAAGACACAGAAGCTCGTCGTCTTTTCCAGCAGATCATCTCAGCTGTGGACTACTGCCACAGGCACATGGTGGTCCACAGAGACCTCAAACCTGAGAACGTCCTGCTGGATGCCAGCAAGAATGCCAAGATTGCAGACTTTGGTAAAATTCCATCACACACAGTTATAGCTGGAGGGAGGGATAAAGAAATTGGCTCGGCAGAAGCTGAGGATTGTTTGGGAATTTAATAAAAGAGAGAGCGTAACAGAACATAAGTGAATATGTTCAGGGGGGAATAAGAAACAGAAAGAGGCAGAGTTTGTGGCAGAGATAATTGGAATTAACCAAGTTAATTGGAGTCTGATTAGAGCCAAGTGACACATCATAATTATACAATTATTTATACCCTTGGAAAATAGTGTGAAATTACCGTCAAGCACCTGCTAACCTCATTTTTAGATAAGAATTAATTTCCTATTGGTTGCAGTATGATTGTTCTAGCTGATTGGATAAGAGACCGTGCCTCTCCATGAAAGAGAGCAATATTTTCAAAAACACACGAGGGTCCTTGTGCTCAGCAGGGTGTGTGTGGGGTGGAGAGAGCTCCCCTAGCAACGGCCAGGTCTCATATCAAGTCTGGCAAGAAGCCTTGAGGCCCAGTGTCATCTGATAGGGAGGGAATCGTTGGGGTGCGGTGGGAGTGTACACCAGGAGAAGTGTTTTGGCTGAGAGCAGCAGACACTGGTGAGCAGAGAGAGGGAGTGTTAAGGGAACAGGGATGACAGATAAAGAGAAGGTCAGCACATCACAGAGTGTCTGGCGTTCATCATTTGGCAGGCAGAGAGAGGCTCATCCAATTAGATGAGCTTTGTGTTCAGAGCTTACAGTCTTGGCGCAAAGGAGGATAAAGATATCAGCTGTGTCCACAGTGTATAACTCTTACCCCCCCTGTGGCGGGCAGTGCTCCGTTTAACCTGTGTGTATCAAAGGATCAATAGCAGTAATATAATAGAGGATTGTTTCTTTAGAGCGTGTTACTGTCAGAGGGAAGTCACAAAGGTGTTAATGTGTGTTTATCTTGTGGTCGGCCAACAGGTCTGTCAAATATGATGTCAGATGGAGAGTTTTTAAGGACAAGCTGTGGGTCACCCAACTATGCTGCTCCAGAGGTCATCTCCGGAAGGTGTGTGTGTGTGTGCATGCGTGTATATGTGTGTGTGTAATCACACATATGATCAAGGCCACTATGATAATCACACTGCAGCTAATGATTATTTTCTTTATTAAATTAAAAACGTGAATAAATGTCCATTGCAACTTTGTCCAAGAGCCTCAGTCCTAAAAACTAAATATTCAGTCAACAACTAAAATTATGAAATACCTATTGAAAATGTTTGGCTTTTTTTCACTATGTTCGCTGATTATTTTGATTTGATTTTAATTTGATTTGATTTATATTGATTAATCAACTAATTCTTTCTGCTCTAATCGCAATAAACTATGTCACGACGACACAATTATTTATATGGCTTTAGGACCAAAATAGGTTGTGCCTATTGGACAGAAAACAGCCTTTGTGGATACACGTGAAAGTAATGTTTACATTAAGTGTTACTTGAATTGTAACGTGTGTGTGACTCCTTGAAGTCTGAAGATCCTTCCACATAAAACAATTGTAAAGATGATTTATTCAGTATTTTTGCGCATTGTGTACATTTATATATACGAGCTTCTTTACTTCCATTGTTTGTGCATTGCTGTGTTTCATGGCTCATAACCACCACCACCTGTCTATCAGCAGAATACTGTGCAACCTTTGGAAGGAATGTGTACTCACCAATTATGATTGATCAATCACTAGTAACACTTCATTTTAGCGCCAGCTATTTAGCATTTATACGTGGTATATAAACAATGACTGTTTGTATAGAAACACTAGTTATGCATGTTTCACTAGATGAGTTTTGGTTGTTGACAAATACATGAATGGAAACATCGGGTCAAGCGGCATCTTATCTTCATATGTGTCACAAATACATTATAAATATGAATAACCAATGTCTAAATAACCTGTCACATCCTCTCATCTGTCTGTCAGGCTCTATGCAGGCCCAGAGGTGGACATCTGGAGCTGCGGAGTGATCCTGTACGCCCTGCTCTGTGGCACTCTGCCCTTTGACGATGACCATGTTCCCACGCTGTTTAAGAAGATCAGAGGAGGCGTCTTCTACATGCCAGAGTACCTGACACGCCCTGTGGCTTCGCTGCTGATGCTCATGTTACAGGTTGACCCCCTGAAGAGAGCCACCATCAAAGACATCAGGTAATCACATCATTCTGTCAGATCAAGTGACCTTTATCCTCTACAGGAGGTTTTTGCGCCTACAGTCTTTTTTAATAATTTGTGACAGGTTCATTTATTATCGTCAATACCGCAGTGCCTACAATCTGTCAGCACTGTCAGATGATTGGTTGTCGTTTCTATAATGTGTTTTACTTTGCTTACATCACATTTTGAATTTAATTTTTTAACCGATAACCAACACTTGTTAACTGATTATTAACCATTAACCGACAAGATTAAAATATGGCGTTGTTGGCCTCGTGATTGTCAAAACATCCATATTTCCAAGTTGTCCAAAGACATTTTAACAGATTAATTAAAACATTTAATTTGTCAAAATTCGTATTGTTGCCTAAAGGTTAAGAGGTTAATGATTAACACCCCTAATGGCATTAATCTTTTCAAAATAATTTAGATTGAGGTATGACTTATTTGAATTATTTGCAATAGTTTCTTCTTTTATCTCACTGGTGTTAATGGTCCCTTATCCAAACAGTTGGTACACAAACAGACTATTGTGTTTGAAGCAATGTTTAGTTTAAACAAAGTTTGAATCAAAGTTTAAATGCCACATACTGTGATATTTCGAATTATAAAATCGCAATTGGTTTGGTTTCATAGTTAAGCACGATCATTTGTATTTTTGTCTTATTGTACTTTGCATTGAGTGATGATCCTATCCTCTGTCAGGGAACATGAGTGGTTTAAGCAGGACCTGCCAGGCTACATGTTCCCTGAAGACCCTTCATATGACTCCACAGTCCTGGACGAGGAGGCCGTCAGAGAAGTGTGTGAGAAGTTTGAATGCACTGAGTCTGAGGTTGTGGCCAGCCTTTACAGCGGAGATCCACAGGTACACTCATTAAGACACATTCAAAATCTTGAGTGTTTTCTCTGTTTAATGTATGATTGTTGTAATATTTACAAGAGTATGTAGGTGTAGATATAATGTAGGTTTTTATATAGCTTCATTGAGAGCTTTGGGGTCACAGTAAAACAGTGTTTAAGGATCGGTTTGGGGATTTTCAAGTCGATATCAATATGCCCATATTTAGAGAATAGTGGACAGCTCTCCGGCATAAAAATACACTCCAGAGTTTGGCTGCAGCTCATTTGATACTTCAGTCGTCCCACTAAGCAAAATAAAGTTGAGCTTTCAAATTTAGAGTCTGTTTATTTCCCCACTTTTTGTTTCCCTGGATGGTAGTTGGTTCCCAGCTGAGCTACATTGGAAAAGGGGTAGTGGGGATAGTTAGCGATGAAAACCTAATCTTAATTTATCCATTATCCATTATCTATACTGCTTATTACTCTTTTATGGGTTGTAGGTGGCCTGTGGTCAGTCTCCATCTGACTTGAGAATCACCCAGGACAGGTTGCCAGCCCATAATATCGATTCAATTTTATTTTATAGTGCCAAATCACAAAATACAGGTGCATCAATATTGTTTTAAAACAGACTTGAAAAATTCTGAATCTATCCTGTAAGCTATTGTCTAATTAGAAATAATGCTGAATCGACTGCGATTGTCATGTTAAGACTCATCTATGATGCCTTTATATGCGAAAAGTGATATGTCCATTTCAAATGATATAGGAGTCACTGCCTTCATACTTCCATTCATCCTTTGCGTTGACATGCGTCTAGTGCTTGCAATACATCCACTAGAGGACAGTGCAGAGACAAGAGTCTCTGACCACAGCAAGGTTGTGATAATGGACCTGTTGAGAAATAAAAGGCACCTGATGGAAGGTAACGTCTTTAGATGCCTGTAGTTTCTTAGCAACTTGCAAAGTCTCCCCTCAAAAAGTTCCGCCATTGTTGAACATTTTTCTTTTTGTCCTATGGTCATCTCACCTGCACTATTAGCTACACTGCCCCCCCATCATTTCCGGTGGTACTGTTCTGTTTTGTCCATATCTGTAAGCTTTGAGAGGACATTAATGCAGAATACAGACAAAAGGCTATGTCTGTTTCCATATATGCATCTAACATTGAGCATAAATGAACCATTACCATAACTACCTCGCTCTTCTGTTTATTTATACAAACCACTGCTGTTAAGACAGAGTGTTCACATCTGAAATCAAGCTCACCTTGTGCTTTTCCTGATTGTCGTGTGTAGAGAGTTTTTAGGCTTCATTAATCTGATGGTGTGTCCCTGGCTTCAGTGAATTATCTCTTCAGTCTTCACTATACTTCCCTTCCTCCCTCTCTCCCCCCAGGATCAACTAGCAGTGGCCTATCACCTCATCATAGACAACCGGCGCATCATGACCCAGGCCAGCGAGTTCTACTTGGCCTCCAGTCCTCCCCAGAGTTCCTTTATAGAGGAGGGCATGCCGTTGCCCCCTGGTGTGAAACCCCACCCAGAGAGGATGCCTCCGCTCCTGGCTGACAGCCCTAAGTCTCGTTGTCCTCTGGATGCTCTCAACACTACCCGACCCAAACCTCTGGCAGTCAAGAAGGCCAAGTGGCACCTCGGTATCAGAAGTCAGAGTAGACCATATGATATCATGGCTGAAGTTTACAGGGCTATGAAACAACTTAACTTTGACTGGAAGGTAACAAATTCTTACACATACACAGTTGTGTACTGTACACACATTTTTCGCTTTACAAACTAGATGCTCTGTTATTTTGTGTGGAAGGTGGTGAACCCATATCATCTGCGAGTGAGGAGGAAGAATCCAGTGACGGGCAACCTGGTGAAAATGAGTCTGCAGCTCTACCAGGTGGACAACAGATCCTACCTCCTCGACTTCAAGAGCATAGATGGTCAGTGACAGACATATTCTTTTTATTTTTATTCAATCCGAATATAGAATTGATACATACACCTCTGCAGTTGAAATGGAAATTTGCAGGCATGAGTTTAAAATCAAAGCTGCTTAGCTTCAAAAGAGACACTGCTAGAACTATGTGATCATACCACTCTAATGGAGTTAGCAGCATTTTGAGCCCTGCTGCAAACTGCATCAGCAGCTATTGTGTGTGGTTAGCACCGCATGCTGGAGGCAAGACTCTTCGAACAGGGTAGATGGAGATTCCCAGGTGACTGCTGGAGAGAGATTGCAGAGACGGTTCGTAAAGAAAAGGCATTCTGCAGGAAACTATGAAAAAACCTCTGCGATTGGTTTATTCAGGCAAAAACGCACACAAACCTGGGGTTCTCCTGGAGGAAACATGCAAAAACCCCTTGTGTGTGTTTATTCTTCTTTGCCTTTTACCTGTGATGTTTTTTTGTTTTTTGCAGCAGTGACACCTTAGGCCTTAAGCCTAATGGTGCCAGTCTCTGTACAAACATTATTCACAGGGTTTGGTCATGAGAGGTGTAGCTTGGAGAAAAAACAGTATTTGATGTTGAAGGAAGTCATTTGCAATCTACTATTGGGGAATAATGTTGTTTGCCAGCCTTTGGTTTGGGCTTCGTCCATCATGTCCTGGTTCTTCTCCCTAGAGGTGGAAAATGTGAAGAGATTAGCAGTTAGCTTGAAACAGAGCTGAGCATAAGTACAGTCTCACAGGACCACCAGCATGGGCAATTTAAAATGTGAAAATTTGTATGAATATCACAGTAATTTTGATACAATTTTGTTGAAATTATAACTGATTTTATAAGAAAATAGTTTTCAATAAAAATGTGTGTGTGTGTGTGTGTGTATTGAGTTACTGAGATTACAAATTTACTTACACTCAACATGAAGGTAATCTTCATAGGTAAAATACAAATTCAGAACACATTATTAAAATTCGTTGTGGGTTCCTAACTTAATGAAGAAGTGTATGTATTAACTAAAACATACAACTCATGAACCGGCCCCTCTGTTGAATGCTGATGCTGTTTTCCTCCACTTCCCCCAGATGACATCATCGAGGCGGTGGGCTTCAAGTCAGGTTCATCCACTCCACAGAGGTCGGGCTCCACAGCCGGTCTCCACAGACCCAGACTGAGCATCGACTCAGCCAGCCCTGCCATCGATCTGCCCCAGCTCAGCTCCTCTCTCCCAGGATCCCTGTCTGGTAGCTCCCCTCTTCTCACCCCACGTCAGGGATCACACACCATGGACTTCTTCGAAATGTGTGCCAGTCTGATCACCACACTGGCACGCTGAGGCCCGGTGACTCCTAACCTTCCTGTAATATGGATGTCAGTGGGGTTTTAAGCCATTTGCAGATGTGGGATGTAGAGAGTGTAGCTGTGTGTGGTGACTTCCTTTTTCTGTCTCCTCTCAACCTCTGTTCCACTTGTGTTTGACAGAGAGAGAGAGAGAGAGAGAGAGAGAGAGAGAGAGAGAGAGAGAGAGAGAGAGAGAGAGAGAGAGAGAGAAGAAGAAGAAGGAGGAGGCCTTCAGCAGAAAGGCAGATTATTATTATTTTTTGTTTTAAAACAGTCCTTGGGTCAGAAGGCCATCAAAGTGAGTGATGAGAGGTCGTAGTTCACAGCAGTGATGGCGTCAGCAAAGGTCAAGTTCACTGTCAGTCCTCTTGCAAATCCCATAAATCTAGTATCAACTGCTGAAATATCTTCACCCACCAGGAACTGATCGGAGGTCAGTTTTGCTTTTGATATGGACTCTGGTTAAAATTGACACTAACTGTGTGTCTGTAAAAAGTTGATTTCAGTTAATTTCAGTTTTATATTATATTTGGTTTTTAAAGAAACAGCTTTTGTTTTCCATGTATATTATATTTATATTATATCATATTACGTAGCTGAAAAGGTTGATAAAAGTATATACCAAAAATTTGACTTTATACATCAGAAAGAAGATTATAAGTTAGGTATGAGAAACATATTTATTTTTTAGAGATTGTTTTTTAGCAACTGTAGTTCTGTTATTTCAGCACTGCGCTGACATAGAGGTTTATACAGATTTTAGTAGATTGTGGGTGAATAATGAACCTAGAGAGACGGCAGATTAATAGAATGACTATATGTTACACGGAACTGACTGTGTGCTGCATTTGGTGCTGCAGACAGACACACACCATCTCACACAAGTTTTCACTACCACTGAATTATATTACTATAGTTAAATTATATCTCTGAATACCAATGGACTCTCCTTGCATTTCAAAGATTCCTATCACTCAGATTCATTCCCACATGATTATCATCATTGCATACATTAAATAATTGTCACACACAGTCACCTTTACACGAATTGAGACGAGTTAACCGCCTCTGAGTCCAAACTGTACATGAGTAAGTACAGAGGTGATGTTGATAGAGTGGGCGGAAAAGGTCATGATGATAAATCCATGTGAGATGTGTGTGTCTGCTGCAAGACAGTATCAAGCCACAGAAACCTTTTCTCCAGTTGCCTTAAAGAACGCAACACAGTGGTTCTTTACATACGTATACAGAGAGTGTGTGTATGAGCCAGTGTGTGTGATGCAGATCAGATGGGTGAGTGTCCCGTCTTCTTACTGACCTGGTGTGTTAGTTTGGAGGACCCTCGCAGTGGGTTGTGAGCTCAGTGGAGCAGGTGGAGTAAAGTGTGAATCTGAGAACAAAGAGCTGAGAAGCAGAAACACGATGCTTTGGTGTTCTGACGCTGTTGGAGCTGTTTCCTGTGTGTGTGTTTGTTCGGTTCAGCTGTTGTCGTCTTTTCAGTCTGCACTCATTTGTCGAGGCCAGCCGTTTGCATCACATACTTTGTGCGTTACTGTATATGTTGGTTTGTGGTTCTACATATTGATAAACATCACGGTGTTATTAATTTTATAAATGTTCTGCATTTGCCTGTCAGTCATACCAGATTAGTGTTGTCTGCTGTTGTTGTCACTGGATCTTTTCTGACAGAATGTAAAGTGGAAGCTAGTGCTGCTCACACTTCTCCTCCTCTGTCTGTCAGGGCTGTGCGTTATCTCAGTGTAGGTCATTTCATATCCAGATAATGAAAAAACTACACAACATTATCTGTATATCTTATTGAGAAGTTTATGTAAAGTGGCCACATGTAAAGGCATATTTCTTATTACATTACTTTTCGTCTTGGCATTGTGTACTTTGGGACGAGTGTTGGCACCAACTCACAAAGCTCATGTGTTTATTTCTTTGCAAATGTCAAGCTGCCAGGAGCTGTTCCCTCTTTTCATCTTTGCCATATTATCTGTGGGTCTATTGCAACTACTCCCGTGGTGTTTTGAGTGTGTTGTGTGGAACGGGGTGCTGTATGATTAGCAAATTACAGTTTTCTGGTGTGTACTAGACTTCTCTTACCAGAGCCACTTTTATGAGACAGAAGTAGCCTCCTCTTTTAGATACATGTTCCTCCTTTAGTTATTGGCTTGTCAAAGTCCTTTGTCCTGTTCGGTATTACCCCGTTGGGTGTCAAGTTCACTCTCTTCCTCCTTTTTGACTTGTCCTCATGTAAGTGTCCTGCCTACGTCCATGCTGTGTGGAAGAAAGCAAATTTTCATCCACATGAAAAAATATTACCATGAAGAGCATCACAACAAAATGGATATTCTGTCACCTCATGATATATCTTGTCATGTCGCACAGCCCTGCAGAGTGTGTTCTCTTGGTTGGTGGTGTTTGATGGAGAGTTCTGGACTCATGTCTTTCTACTGTTCTCAGTTTAACACAGAGGAGGAAGAGTTAGTATCGAATTTACTTTAGACTGGTCATTAAAAATATGAAAGGGATATGTAATGGTGTTGATAAGTTAGGAAATAAATAAAAACATGAATAAATGCAGTACAATACTATACGTAAATGAAGTAATACATTTTGAAATATTTTAAGATCCTACTTAACCTCAGCTCACTATTATGAAATGTTATTTATCATTGTTAGTTTCATAGACTAGTTAATATGGAATAGCAATGAAATAACATTTCATAATGATGGGTTGAGTTTTTTGTTATTAAATTATGTATAATATTAGTGTATAATATTTCATGTATATTTTGTGTATTTATTCATGATTATTTATTTCTTATTATTTGCTAGAGGTGAAGTTGATATCAGCCAAAGATCAGTCAACACATTTATATTTTTGCCTTATGAGAGCAACATGAAGATTTTGGGTTGAAACGGTGAAAGTCCCATTATGTGTTACACTGCTCAAACCCTTTATTACAACATCCTGTGGTTGTGTGTAGAGTTGTCCACTGTGTGGGACAACACACACACCACTGAGTACACTTTGATGTCAGAGGGAGAAAGATACATGCAACTACACGCACATACAAACAGACACACACATAAACACACACACACATACAAGTAAACACTAATTCATGTTCTTCTGTTAAACTTCTCTGTTACACTTTATTACTGTGTCTTAATGACTTGTCCTGGGCTACTCTGGTCACATCAGGATCATACTGCATTCACTCCTGATGATACTGCTGCTCATGACAACACTGATCCATGAAGTGCAATATCCAGGAGAAGCCGTGGTCCGGATTTAAAATCTCCTCTGATGTAACCAGTATTCACTGTCAGTAAAAAGTACTGCAGTACTGCACCATTTCAACTGTATGCAACTATCAGTGGCATGTTCGTCATATAAACTCTACTGTGTGTCTAGAGCTGCAAACACATGCCAGAGGACCTAATCAAATACACACTGTCTGTGTCGTACCAAAGTGAAGGTTTGTCAGTCTCTGTCTATCTGTGGTGGGGTTCTTATTAGTGTAACCTTAAGTACCCCTGTGTGTGTGTGTGTGTGTGTGTGTGTGTGTGTGTGTGTGTGTGTGTGTGTGTGTGTGTGTGTGAGAGAGAGAATGTGTCTCCCTGTCTGATTGGGGTTTGGATTTCTCTTGTTATGCACTGCATGATATTGCTGTTATGATTTGCACTTTAATGAGTATTTATTGAAAAAACAATAAACAAACATAATTTCTTGAGGTTTTGTCTGTTTGGATATTTGGAAATCACACAGACACACAGATAAACACATGACAGATGGTTATAATTGTGTATCTTCCACAGACAGATGTCAACAACAATATCTTACATGAACATGACCTCAGGTGATCATCAGTACTTTACTTCCTCCTCTGTAACACTTACTCTTCATCTTGAGGGGAAATCCTAAAAAATAGGCGGCACATAAAAGTGGCACCTGCCCGACATCAGCTCCATAAAAAGAAAAGACGATAAAGTTACACGTGATGTTTCCCTCCAGGAGGTTCAACTATGAACACTACATAGTAATTCTTTGGTTGTATAATTGAGATTATTCTCCGTGTTGTTTATTGGTACATAATTAAAGATCATTTTTATATGAACCTGACATGTTGAACCATTTAAATACATGACAAGTTACTTCCATCCTCCACAGTTTATTGACAAATAATGAGAGTAAATAAAATTACAAAGTAAAAAAATGTGTAGATATACAAAAAAGCACAAACATATAAACACTTTCAACTAAATATTGAATGTGGTCCTAAAATCTGTTGAGTCATGCAGAAACAGAAGAGGGCACAGCACTGAACCAGGAGGCCACTCGGAGAGCGCACACCTCCACTAAGGCTAATGCCCTATTTAACCAAGGTAAAAGCTGGATGTATCTATTTATCTGGATCTGCCCTAAAATTGAATGGGTTCTTTCTTGGGTCATGTCCCACCTCTCCACAAAATTTCATGGAAATCGGTTCCGTAGTTATTGTGTCTTCCTGCTAAAAAATCTAACAAACAAAGGAATGCTGATAAAAGCACTGTCTTGGTGGAGGTAACCAATGAAAACTGTTCATGTCACTCGCGGGGTTGAATTATTGCTAAAGACCAAACCTAACAAGACTAAGATCAGTATTCAGACAGTGGTAACGTGTTAGGTTCTTTGGACTGAGCTCGACCCTAAACTGTGGATTAACAACCTGGTAGAGGAAGGACTAATGATTATTAAACATGTTTTTTACTGCAGCTGACCTATATTTAACAGTGTCTTGACATAAAAAAAATACACTAGTGTTAGAAAAATCCACTTTTGCCATTGTCCTGCCATTGTTACAACACTAAAAATAGATTTGGCTTTCGGGTAATAATAGGAAAAGCTTCTAATTTTCCCCCCAAGGAGCCTCCAGTGTCACAGTATCTAGAAAACCGGTGTGTGTGTGAGTGTGTGTCTGCAACAGTTTGTAGCTCCTTGTTTGGGATCAGCTCGATCCTCGAGTCACTCCGAGGCCGCAGCCACACATACTGTCCCTCAGCGGTTTCACACCAAGTGCCTCAGAGAACAGAAACAGCACGGGGAAGATTTCCAGCTGCTGAGAGTCACTTCCTGTTCCTCTTGTAAATCATCACACTGATCCATGCACATGGTCGTCAGATAAATTAAGTCATATAGTCGAGATGATGAAGTCACTGTCACAGCATTAGTAGACTGACACGGGTCACAGCGTGAAGAAAAGCATCATGGACAAATCCTGGTTCTTCTGTCTGCTTTGTGTTTCTGTGACAAACAGAAATGAACTCTATGTCAACATGTGAAACGCACAGTGATGGACAAAGAGGAGTCTGGGTGATTCTCTCTTACCGTGTCTGGCGATTACTCCCCGGTCAAATCAGCATACAGGTCAGGAGGAGGTAAAATGAGCGAATCAGGATCAAAAGCTACTTCTGCTGTTTCACTGGCATCAGGCCTGTGGAAAACAGATTAGAAAATAAATCATCTTCTCCTCTTCCACCTTCTGTTCTCCTGTGTTCTGGTGCTGTGTGTGAAACATTGAACCAACAGTGACCTCCTCATGTCACCATCTTGAAAGTTAAAGCACATGACTGAAGATGACCAACTCATTCTGCAGAGTAACTTCCTGGTCGTACAGGATGTGCATTCTTTCACCTGTCCGTCTCGCTTTCTCTCAAACACAAAAAGAATAGAACTCTCGCTTTTCATGCTCAGCAACTCCTTCCAGTCTTAAAAAGGAAGGAGGCCTGTTTGTCTGCAGGTTGCACCACATGTTCACCACCTGTTTGGGTGTTTTCAGCTCTACTTACAGCGCCACTGCTTCCTGCTTCACGAGCACACCACCTGGAATGGAAAGTGTTTTGTCGAGTCACATGCTTCAGAAATGATAAATTACTTTTTCAGTGACTGAACTAATGCGATAAAGAATTTACAATATATTATTTAACAGGAATAATCATCTTGCCCACAATTATTCATATTCAAAGAAGATTGTGGCCCCAAATGAAATTACTTCAATTGGTTTGTTCAACTTAGTTATTAGAAAAATATATTAACACAATTTGTAACTTTAATTAAAAAACCTTAATTTATTTATATTTGACCAATTTAGCTTTTTTCCCCAGTTAATAACTTTCTTTTTTCCAACATAGACTGTGTATTTTTGTCCATGGAGAATTTTTCACTTACTTGTATCCACTTCATTGTTACTGTGAAAAAAGGAAAAGCAAGAATCAAAACCCCATTTGTGTTTGTACATGTTTGTGTGTGTGTATTCACAGGTGTGTATTAGTGTGTGCACATAAAGCAGGTACTGTACAGGTTAGTGCATGACACCTACCTGGAAGCTGGCTCCACAGGTTTGGGTGAATGTGAAATTGTTGCAAACTTCTGAAGTGCTTCAGGTCTTGCTCTGATAAAAAGACAAATACACATGTAAACTGTGTATCTACACTTGTTGTATATGTGTAAGTGTGAGAGGGAAACAGGGGAACTCACTGGACATGGGAGCCTTCTGCACTGATGTCACTGTGACTGTGCTGGTGGACGACATTGAGATCCTTGTTTACTATGAAAATAAATAAGCAACACACGGGAAATTTACATCATATGTTCTAAAATGAGACACTTTTTTATTCAACTAGAACATCAATGAAAACCTTAGCATAACACTGATCGTTAATATCTTCCTGTTTACACAACCAATCTGTCCATCTAACGTGTTTCATGGTGGTAAGTCAGTATTTAAAGTAGTTATACAGAAGGTCTGCAGAGATTAGAATGGAAAAGTATCACAACGTCAGTAGCTTTAAGTTGATGCTGTGCTGTGGTTGTTGTGGGGATGTAAATGGAAAGTGTAATGTTACCCAGTGGTTCAGTTAGTCAGCTTCTGTCTTTAAATTCTAAGTAGATTTATGTAGTTTTCGATCAAACATAACAATATCTCAGAAAGTGTTTTGTAGCCACATGCTTTAGAAATGATAAATGACTTTTTCAGTGACTGAACTAATGCAATAAAGAATTCCCAATACATTTTTTAAAAGGAATAATCATCTTGCCCAGTTATTCACATTCAAAGAAAAATGGTACGTTTGTTTAACCTAGTTATAAGAAATACATATTAACACAATTTGTGACTTTAATTTAAAAACTCCGATTATTTGTATTTATCCAATTTAGCATTTTGTTTTTACATTGTTAATAATTTCATTTTTTCATTTTCACTTACTTGTCTCCACTTCATTGTTACTGTGAAAAAAGAAGGAAAAGCAAGAATCAAAACCCCATTTGTGTTTGTACATGTTTGTGTGTGTGTATTCACAGGTGTGTATTAGTGTGTGCACATACAGCAGGTACTGTACATGTTAGTGCATGACACCTACCTGGAAGCTGGCTCCACAGGTTTGGGTGAATGGAAAAATGTGGCTAACTTCTGAAGTGCTTCATGTCTTGCTCTGATAAAAAGACAAATACACATGTAAACTGTGTATCTACACTTGTTGTTTATGTGTAAGTGTGAGAGGGAAACAGGGGAACTCACTGGACATGGGAGCCTTCTGCACTGATGTCACTGTGACTGTGCTGGTGGACGACATTGAGATCCTTGTTTACTATGGAAATAAATAAGCAACACACATAAATGTAAGACACTTTCTTAAAAATATTCAACTAGAACATCAATGACACTAAACTTGTGAATGGTACTGTTACTGAAGTCATAAACTGATAATTAACATCTTCCTGTTTACACAACCAATCTGTCCATCTAACGTGTTTCATGGTGATAAGTCAGTATTTAAAGTAGTTATACAGAAGGTCTGCAGAGCTTAGAATGGAAAAGTCTCACAACGTCAGTAGCTTTAAGTTGATGCTGTGCCGTGGTTGTTGTGGGGATGTAAAAGTGTAATGTTGCCCAGTGGTTCAGTTAGTCAGCTTGTGTCTTTAAATTCAGATTAGATTTATGGAAGTTCACTTTTTGATCAGGGATAACAATAATCTGATAAAATGTAAGTCACTCTGAATCTACAAATATGTGCATCGTGTCTGTGAGCTCTGATGTAACTGAGAACGGGGTTGTTGCAGGAAGGTTTAAAAAGTACCTCCTGAGTGTCATACGCAGTCTTGCAGCTCCAACTGCAGACAGTGATAATATCTGAGCCAAGCCGACCAAACAAACTATAACTCCTCAATCTGACAGTAATGACGGAGTTTAGGGTGATGGGCTGTGTGGACAGTCATCATATAAACGTTTGCTTTGTTCTTTTTTGTTTTGTCATTAAACCTCAGTGCAATTGGCTGATGAAATGTTTGTCGTAAAGTCAGTGAGCTGAAGTGTTGTGTTAAAACAGTGTGGTTTGTGATTGCATACCCAAGTCTGGCATGGACAGTGTCCTGGTGTGGCCCCTGCAGCGGAAAACACAAGACGTTAAAAACAATCAAAGATCCCTGTGGGTCCGTCTCTATCTAAAGCAAATAACAATAATTCGCTCGTGTGGACGGAGTTCGACATCGACTTACACTGGAGCAAATGGATCTGCAGGTTCGTGAACAGGGGAGAGAGTTTCATCCTCATCACCGGTCCACTCTTCACTGTCATCTGAGACTGAACACATCATCATCATCATCAAACATCTGCGTCTGACTACGTTAAAGACATACTGTAATAAGTGTGAGTGAGGATGTAGAACACTTACAGCTTCCTGCTGATAACGGATAGTGATTTGAGGCCCTGAGAAAAGAGATAAAACACAGATGAATCATCATTTAAATTAACAGTGTAATGAATAATGCATGAGATGATATGTTTTTAGTTTATTGTGCCATCTGTTCATTTCCCACTGTGCACACTGACCTGCTCCCCGCGCTGGGGACCTCTCCGTCCACGACGTTGGTGCTGGTATTGCGGGTGATGGCAGCCCTCTTCCCCAGCTCCAGCATCTCCTTGATGTCCAGCTCCACATGATCCACTGCAATGTACCCATCTGCAAAACACCCTCACACAGTCACCGATGGACTCACAGGCAGGGACTCAAGTGCACAAGTGACTTTTCCCAACAACATTTTCTTAAGTCATCAGTTTTCTGTCTCATGTGGCTCAGGCTTCATACGACTGGTTGTGTCTGTGAGCTTCCTGGTGTGATTTCTGTTGTTTTCATCATACTCCTGCTGCAGTGTTGTCAGCCTGTCTGCATATTTATGCATCTCTTTGCCCTTGAGGTGAACACACGGATAATAACAATGCATGAGGTTTGGAACACTCACAGGTGTTGCTGCTGTCTCTGGCCAGCCACTTCCCTTTAGGGCAGTTGGTGGTTCGGATGATGCTGATGATGTCACCGCTCTTGACCGGTAAATCGTCCTTGCGTCCTTTTGTTGTCACGGTTACTGTCGCCTGGTACATGGCATCCTCCTGTCCTGCGATCTGACAAACAGAGTTACCGGTTAGAACCATAGACTGTTTGTAAATGACAGCTCCCAAAAGTGAGGCCAAATCATCTTGATGGCCTCTTGGTGGCTGGCTGCAGTATAGATCATAAACCTTGCCTCATCCATGTTAGCGGATGGGACACGGAACAAACAAAAATATCAAAGTACATGTCAAATATGTTTTCTCCAAGAGGATTTCTGTCATTTTAGGTAGTTCTCATCACACTGATGTTTCTTAGTAATTTGGTTTTAATTAGACTGAAAAAAGAAAATAGTTTACAGACTTAAAACAATGACTTTAATTGTAACACACTAATTAATAAAGTTCATTCAAATAGAAATTAACCACATATTCACACGGATAGTGTGTTATAAGCTATTGTGAGCTATATTACTGAGTAATAAAATAAAGAGTTGGCAGCACTTGTTCGGTTAAGTGCTCTTTATTATCTTATTACTCTTTACTATATTCACAGATCAAGTTACTTGCAATACCCTCACACTCTCTTTGCCTTTTCCCTTTCCAAAATAAAAGTCCAGGAAAGACCAGAAGAAACTGCGTGAAAAAGTACAGGATTAACTTAAATGTACCCGGGCTTACTCAAAGCTTATGTTATCATTTAGCTCTATTATATAAATTCGTGGTGTGTGTTGTCAGCTGTTTGACGACTGCTCCATTCTTTCTGCTCAGAGACATATGTGCAGGTGGTGTTTTTTTTCTACATGAGCAGAACCACATGTTCTTTTGTTATAATGTGGTAATCGCATATTTAGTATATTGCAGAGGAGAGGGTAAAGTTTATAAATCTCCTGTCAGAAATATCAGCAACAATGAGGCGAGTGTTTACACAGATTCCATTTGAGGCAGCACATGTTTCTCACCTCAACTCTTCCACAGGGAGGAATGAATCCGGACAGGTTTGTACGCCAAGACATATACCCCACCCTCCCCCGCTAGCTCGTTCACTTTCCATACCTGCCTTCTCTTTCACAATAACATCACTCACTTTGAATTTCTTCTTCATCTCGTTCTCCTTCTTCTCCCTCTCCTTCTGCTCCTTCTTCTCCCTCTCCTGTTTCTCCTTGAACTCTTTCTTCTCCTTCTCCAAACGCTGCTTCTCCCTCTTTTTCAGCTCTTTCTCCTCTGACCCTTCCACGGCGGCTTTCTTGTCGGTCCTGCAGAAAACAGAGCAGTAGATATTGTCTTGTTTGAAAGAGGGTGGGGGGGGGGCTCCTTGCAATTTGTTTAAATGGCAGAGGAGAGTATGGGGGAAACAATGGCAGACAGAATTCTCTCATCTCAAACAGTGAGAGAGATAAACTACGACGAAAAGAGCAAAAAAAATAAGGACTTACTTGCCGAACCTGCTCATCCTGCCTTTCTCTCCATTCTGTAGATAACAACAAAAAGATAAGGTTTGACTCGTCTTGCACCAAATCTCAGATAAGAAAAAAAATATGCTTTTATTTCAACACACTGACAAATTGACTCACTGTTTCCTGTGCTGCCTCCGTATATGGATCTGTGGTAAAAAACACATTCAATTAAAAGTGGAGGAATTGTTTAAATCAACTTAAAACACATGAGAAGCTTCAAGGCGGTTTTCAGTGTCGATACGATACAGAAGATAGAATCACACCAGATAACAGCATTTCTCTGTCAACGAGAGCCGCTAACGAGAAGTGCGCGTTATGTATACTCTCTTTGGATGTCATATCTATACACACTTTAACTGCCTGAAGTAGGACTGGATGTGAGGGCTTTGCTACACAGAGTAATGCTGCTCTTAATCACCATCTTGAGCGGAGGCCGATTACTCTAATGACTCTAAAAATGATTAGTAAAATATTCAAGCAAATCCAGTTTTAGAAATGCAGGCTTTAGTTTAATGTCACACTTCAGGCACCATACCATGCAGTTAAGTATTTTAATTGAATTTGTCATCTTATCGATATAAATGTTCTGATATGATACGACTGATATGTCGTCCTTACTCTTTGGTGGTCCCTTGCGTTTCTTGCCACCCTCAGACTTTCCTTTCTTTTTGAATGCAGACGTTGTAACGTCCTCATATGTATTTTCTGCACTGATCCCGTTGGCAGCTTCAGCAGCTTCAAGCCTGGTTTGCAGAGAGGAGAGAGACGGTTCTCAGAGATGAAGAAACACTTCAAAGTAAAGACGCTACAGTTAAATGTATGTGTCTTACCCTGCCACTGGTTGTGCATTATTTTGGTATTCATCTCCAAGTGCCGGCGCAGCATCAACCTCAGCTGCTGGAGCAGTTATCCCATTGCTGTAATAATCTGGGAGGTTCTGTCCATCAAGAGTGTCAGGACCAGTGTACTCCCCATTCTCCCAGCCTGACACCGGCAGCTCTGGAGAGTGGCCGACTGAGGAGACATCGTCAAACTCTGGGATATCCGTGGTGTCCGTCTCTGAGAACTCCAAAGTAGCAGAGACATCTGCAAGTAAGGTGAGATACAATGAAACCAGTGTTAGGAGGGCATTGAGTGGGCTGGTCGATAGCAATGGTGTTTGGTCCACACCATTATCTTCCGCAGGAGGAAGAGGGATCAATTCACTCAGGTGGACATAGGGGGGTCTGTCTGGCTTCTCTGGAGCTGGACCCAGAGACTCGGGGTCTGGGAGGACTTTCCTCGGTGGGGGAGGGGGAACCACAAACAGCTCTGGGACAACATCAGACCCCTCCTCAGAGACACCCTCCAACACTGAAGAGGCTTGTCCTGAAACGGACAAGACTAATTACATTAGTCTCCATACACAACTCTATACAGGTTTGTCAGATACTTTACAACCAGGTCAAAGTGAAATGTTATGGACATCCTCATTTCAGGAGAACGACTTGGATGCGAACGGTAAAAATCACACAAACATAGAAAGAAAGAGAGCCAGCAGAGTGAAGAGTTTGATTTGTGAGGAAACCAAACCAGTCGGGCACACTGTGAAAGTTGTTGTGACATAACTTTGCAGAGCAGAGATAATGCAATTATAAGAGAAGAATCAGGACGGCGTAAAGAAAAAGTGCAGATGTTCTTCATGAACAAATATATTATACTTCAATGCATGTTTTTGTGTGGCTCTAGTTTTTAAGTCACTTTTTTAATTTGAAGTGCTAGCAAAGCTCGTTTTGTCTTTAAACGTCCTTTCAAATTAAACTGTCCTATGAAGCATTACTAATCATTTAGTATTGGTGTTCAAACAGAATCACAAACACACACATCATGAAATGATAAATGACACGAGGTTGTTCAAAATTGATACAAATGCACAAACACCTGCGTGAACGTGTAATACTTTAATAAACTCTGTGTAAGTCAAGTCACTATCAACACCAGAGCCGACTGACTGTGTTTAACAGACATTAAAGTGTTTGTCACTGCAGCTCTGTGTCAAAACGACAGACATGCTCCTGTCATTGCTGACATACTTCTGTGGCTCTGCCCTGCCTACTGCCAAGTTGTTTCTGGCACAGAAGAAGAATGTCAGGACTGTTCTTCATTTTGTGTGTGTGTGTGTGTGTGTGTGTTTTGTGTGTGGGTCTTTAAAAGCTGCTTCTCCTAACAAATACCTGAGGCAACAAGATGTTCACATACCTGACATTGAACAGTGAATTAAAAAATCCAAAAAGACTGAAATTGGACTGAAAGGTGAAGAGCAGGGAGGAGAAGAGAGGATCTCTGTGATGTGCTGAGTTGAGACTTACGGTGGTCAATGCCATTGACTTGCTCTGGTTTCGGTCGGAGGGCGTTTCCTGCCCGGTCTTCATAATCTATAGGTGGGAGATCTAGCAGAGAGAAGGTGGGACTCGGAGAAGGGGAGAGGTCTTCAGGTGGAGGGGTGATGGAGTAAGATGTGTTGTGGTCTGTCTGCGGGCTGAGAACAAATAAGACCGAGTGAGATATTAGCCTTCAACAGCTTTGATCACAGTTCTTCACATCTTCTGAAATAGTACACTGTGTTTCAGATGTTTGTGTTGTTTACCTGCCGCTCTTCTTGCGCGCATTCTCCAGAGCGTTGAGAATTCTCTGGTCAGCTGGAGTCCGTTTCCCAGAGCTCATGTCCGCCGCCCTCTCCAGGGCTGAGAGTGCTGAGATTGGACGCTCAAGTTTGGGAGATGATTGCGTCGATGGAGGGTCTGTGATCAGAGGAGGCGTCTCTACTGCAGCTATACTTACAGCCTCTATGGCAGCCTCTGAGATCTCAGCCTCAGGGGGTGATGGAGATGGAGTAAACGCCACTGGAGGTGGAGTAGGGGTAGGAGGGGTCGGGCTGATAGTATGTGGAACTGACAGGACAGGAGTTTCTATCTCCAGTGGAGTTTCACTCTGCAGGGTTGGGACTGAAGGATCAGGGAAATCAGGAATATGGGCGGGAGATAGGTTGTAGTCGGGAGAGGCAGGGATAATGAAGGGTGGGGCTGTTTCCATTGTAGCACTGGAGGCAGGTAAGGATGGGATGTTTGGCAATAGGGCTTTAGGGGCATAGATTTCAGGCTCTGGTGGTGCGCCACCAAATTCAGAAGGCACAGGTATGAGAGGAGCTGTTCCAAGAATGTCTGAACTTGGGCTGTCTAAGATGGGGTCGGTCGTAATGTCCAGTGAATCTTTCTTTACTGACTTCATGAAACCAAGGAAACCCTTCTTCTTCTGTATTGTGCCTTTAGGTGGAGGTGTGGCAGGCACCAGTATTTCTGTGCTCTCCTTCTGTGCTGCAGGGAACCTCAGTGAGAGCCTTTTGTCTTTAGCGTTGTCTTTCTTCGGCTTCTGCTCCGACGAGTCGTCGTCAAGCTTCTCCTTGCTCCCTTTAGTCTTGTCTTTACCCACTTTCAGCTTGGTGTAGTTCTTGATTAGAGACATTTTGCCCTCCTTCTTCTCGTCCTTGAAGACCACCCTGGGGCTGATGTGTGTCTTCCCCTCAAGGCTCTGGTTGATGGAGGTGAGTAGGGAGGGGCGCGCTCCTGCAGGGAGGTGTCCAGGGGGGCTCTGAGGAGGGGGCACTTGCTTTGGTTTCTCTGGGAGGGTCGGTTTGATTCTAGGCTGCGTCAGTAGGAGTTCTTCATCCTGGAACCTGGCCCTAAGAGCCTTAAAATCCAAAGTGTCCTCCTGGTGGCAGGATCACACAATGAAATGACATTTAAACACTGACACCTGTTATGTTTGGATTCACAAAACAGAGCAACTTAGAATTAAAGAGGGTGAAATCCTATCATGAACAATCTCTTTACATTTAACAGCCTTCAGTGGTGTGAGGTAGTGATTTTGTTTTCTTTTTATTCTATTTGCTTTCAAATTTGTCGTTTTTTTTCACAAAGTACACCCACACACATCCACACACATTCCAACACACATGACACATCAGGCTCAGATGTGTGTATGTGCTGAACAAATCAGACTCAAACTAAATATATTTACGACTCAAAAGTGATTTTCAATATGGCAAAAGTAGGTTGATATAATTATCTGTTAATACATGATCAAATATCATCACAGATTGTAACACAATCTTTTATCATGTGAGACTTTGCGGAACGATTAGAAGTTATTATAGGAGCACATACCTGATCCATCGTGCGCTGAAATATCCACCGAGACGACAGCAGCCTGTTTAGTCAAGTGAGTTCAGTCCAGTGAGTTTCTCCTTCAGCCTCTCATCATTCTGTGTGTGTGTGATGAAAATTACACCATTAAGTCAAAACCCACTTCTATCATCACGTGAATCGATCTGTGTCAAATCTCTGCGCACGTCCTCTGCCCTCTGATCGGAGGCAGTGCGCGGCCCATGCGCACAGCAGACGGTTTCGGTGGAGGAATGAGGTCGAGTGGGAAAAGTCTCACTCATCTTTAGAAACTGTCCGGCCCGTCGGACGAGTCTGAGCTCAGGCTCTGAAGGATCCTGCAGGAATGTGGCCCGGCTGGCAGCTCGTGGACGCGCACAGGTGACTCACTGTCACGACACCTCGGAGCTGGAGCGTGCTGTTCTTTCCCCTGTCTGTTTCTACAGTGAGAAGATGCGATGTCAAAGGGACCGATCACTACCTGTACTGATTCATTATCAGGAGCTTCAACATCTGAGTAAACACAGAGGGAAAGGAAACAAAAAGAGGTCAGGCAACATTCCGGGTTTATACACGCAGAATACTAAAAGCGGTTTTTAAGCTGTTTTTTTTAACAATATGACACAAATACACCAGGTACACACTTCATGTGAAGGATGTGTTCTGTGTGGCTGTCAACACATTGTTGCCCAGACAGGTGTGTCAGGAGCTGAGGCCTCACACTCTGAGACAGGCCTCTGTTTCTCTGCCACATGGTCAGGATGGCATCCAGGATTTTAACCCGTGGAGGAGGAAATACCTTTGCCTTAAGTAGGAGTACAAATACTCAAATTAAAGTACCACATAACTTTTCCACCTGTGTAAAAGCAAGAAATACTTGCTTTTAAATATACTTGAATTAAAAATGTACCCACTTGCAGAATGTAAGCTATTCCCCAATGTGTAAATATTTTTGAATCCAGACTATTACAGACTTTGTCATATCAGTTAAAAATGCAGCAGATGATGCGACTGAAAACTCAAAATCATTGTTATATCAATTATTTGAAAGGGTATTTGTAATTGTGAGATATGCACTGATAAATGGGGTGGAATAAAAGTTTGAAGTACTCAAAAATAAATAACATACATGAAAAATGTACTTTATTACATATACCTCCACTGAATGTAGCTTTGAGATATTACATCACTGCACAATTGATTATTAATATTTGCAGGACTGTTAACACTATAATGTTTTACACTGTACATTTTCTATATTTTTTTTTAGAGTTCCTTGTGTTTATATTGTATTGTTTTTACTGTGTATTTCACGATTCCCTCTTTGCTGTATGGTACATTTCCCCATAGTGGGACTAGTAAAGGATCTTATCTTAAACATATAGCCATAGGTCTGGTCTGTATAGGTAGACTCTACACTCAGATTAAAGGGTCATCTAATCCAAATCCAATTAGACATGATTTCCATAGTGGTTGTATCCAGCAATACAAACAGTTTACATTTTATCTGCTGAAGTTTCAGTCTAAAAATGTTCTGTCACTGCCACAATACACTTAGAGGTGAACTGGATTTCACATTTAAAAGAATTCCACTGCAGCTTCTCTTTCCAAAAATAATTTGCTGTTTATCCTGGACAATCCACAGACCTCACTGTTGACAGTCTTCACACAGGAAATAGTCCCGAAGAAAACTGCTGACAGTGAGGTTTGTGGATTATTCAGTAACTGGAACAGTGGTTTCTCTCTCTCACACACACACACGCAAACACGCAAACACACAAACACACAGAGGAGGTATTTATTTCTTGTCGATTTCTGTTTGTCAGCTAAGAAACACCCAAACACAGTCTGACTGTGTGGATCAATCAGTGACTGTATATAAAGACCATCAGTGACTGTATATAAAGATGATCAGTGACTGTATATAAAGATCATCAGTGACTGTATATAAAGATCATCAGTGACTGTATATAAAGACTATCAGTGACTGTATATAAAGATGATCAGTGACTGTATATAAAGACCATCAGTGACTGTATATAAAGATGATCAGTGACTGTATATAAAGATGATCAGTGACTGTATATAAAGATGATCAGTGACTGTATATAAAGATGATCAGTGACTGTATATAAAGATCATCAGTGACTGTATATAAAGATCATCAGTGACTGTATATAAAGATGATCAGTGACTGTATATAAAGACCATCAGTGACTGTATATAAAGACTATCAGTGACTGTATATAAAGATCATCAGTGACTGTATATAAAGATGATCAGTGACTGTATATAAAGATCATCAGTGACTGTATATAAAGATGATCAGTGACTGTATATAAAGATCATCAGTGACTGTATATAAAGATCATCAGTGACTGTATATAAAGATCATCAGTGACTGTATATAAAGATGATCAGTGACTGTATATAAAGATCATCAGTGACTGTATATAAAGATGATTAGTAACTGTTAAAATGAGTCGAACACACACCAACACATTCTTACTGAAGTGCTCCGACACATCTGAAAACATAAAGCTCAACCACTGGTCTGGAATAGTGACGTTCTTAGGAAGAATGTGCACAGACACATTCTCTTCCTTGTATCACTGTTTGTTGTCCTGGCTCCCAAATGGTGGAACGAGCTCCCCATTGACATCAGGCTAAGGACACATCTCTTCCGACTACACCTTCACCAAAGAATGCCAATTGTCCATCTGAAATTTCTTTAGTGAAATCTTGACAAAGATCTAGACACACACACACACACAATCATTCACCTCAATGAATTTATGCCCCTGTTCAGAGCTGGTATTAACATCCGACCTGAGAGATCCGATCGTCTCCACGGCCAAATACCACTATGGGTAATGGATAAAGTGTTTTCTTTTAATTTAGGTGACATTATCCTTAAAATCAATTTAAAATTTAAAAAGTGTTCAACTCGTTTTTAATCCTTGTTTTTTTCCACAGGCAGGAGAGAGAAACACACAGAGCAGGAGAAGGCTGAAGTTCTTGTTTCGTAGTCGCGTTCTAATAAAGTCTATGACAGCTTGCATTAGAGTCTGCTAGTGTAGCAGAATGTGACAGGCCATTAAAGCTGTGTTAAATTACAACTAAATACTGTGACACTTGCTTTACACTAACTAAAGACACACTGGGGGTCACCTCTGCCAGACACACACCATTAGGTCTACTCTTTCTTTCTTTCTTTCTCACACACACACACACACACACACACACACACACACACACACACACACACACACACACACACACACACACACACACACACACACAGAGAGATTACAACCAAGGCACGTAAGCAGACACATCAGTCATTTGGGATGTGTTTATTTGTAACAGTAATACATGGTGGAATACGTAAATCAAGAGAGAACCAAAAAATCATCTAAAAACTCACTGTAGAATGTCATATTCATAAAGATAAAAATAATGTGTCAATTTACATTAAGAAACTGTTAGCTGAGGTAAAGTTAAAATAGGTCTAGAAATGTTATGTACTCAAACAGCAACGTTTCCCTTTTTATTCAGCGTCTTCGCTTTGTCTTCTAGTTGTCACATTTTTAAGTTAATCAACGTCATAGTCCAAAAAGAGTTCTCCAGTGACATGGGGACTCTGGCCATAAAATAGGGAGTCATTGGCATCATAGTCGATGTAGCTGTAGCAGAGGACGCTGCAGCCCACACACACACACAGATGCTCGGACAGCAGCGGTTTTGGCACCTGAACACCGGACAGACAGATGGGCAGAGCATGGCTGTGTAAAGACTGTTCCGGGGGAAAGGGATGGCGGGCAGGAGCAGTGTGGGCTGCAGTGAGCGAGACCATGTCTGCTGCCTGCAACATAGGATTGTGGTACATCGTGTTCGGGTCACATAAACCATAGAGACACAACAATAACTTGTGGCCGTGGGACTTGAGACAAACGGGTACAAGGTTTAGAGGTGGATTAGTAAGTGAGGCTAAGAGAAAGACCTACGACATCCATGCACGAGAACAGAAACAGTATTTGAGGGGGAATCAAAACAAAGTGGGGAGAACAGGAAAAGTAAAACATATGTTGGTATTGCTTGGGTTAACGTCAAGAGATTGCATAACTGAAGCCTTCCTATTTTATGGCACAGACGTCCGGTGGACAAAATGGTTGTTGTTGTTGTTGTTGTTGTTATCATTATTTACAAAATGAGTTTTGGCAAACCAACGATCAGATGCCTTAAAGCCAAGTTGACTCTACAACTCCTATAGAGCTGACTCCAGCGGCTTGATTGACTTATAAAATAAAAATTCAATTTTTCAATTAGTTCTTTTTTCAGTTTTTTTAAATCAGTATTGTACAAAAGCTATAGAGAATGAACAGTTCGATCACAGAATCCATTTGACACTTTTCCTCTCAGGGTCCCTTCCTCAGTTTGTCTGGTCCTCTGGCTTCTGAACGAGTCTGTCTGCGAGGTGAGACGTTTGGCAAATCACTGCGTGTATGCATGTTAGAGAGTGAGGGATGACTGTGTGTGTGTGTGTGTGTGTTGTTTGTGTGTTGTAGGCGGATTGCTGTGTGAGCTGTATGTGTGTATTGGCGTGTGAGTCGCTCTCAGAGAGTCCGTTTCTGCATAGAGATCAAGCAGGAACTCACAAAAATGGGGAGAATACGCCCGAACCAGCCCACAACCAACCAATCAGAAGCAGTGATCCCAGGAACGGGCCGTCCCTGATAGGCCCGTTAAGAGTCTGGCTCCTCCTGTGGGATGTCCTTGCTACAGATGGAGACTGGAGAGGAAAGTTTATCACTCTTATCCCAATGAGCGTGCGTGTGTGGGTGGGTGTCGGAGATAGAGAGGCACTGCTTGATTCAGTCCCTCCTTGGCAGCACAGACTCTGGCCAGACACAGGAGGCAGAGGGAGGAGTGTGAGGGTGAAGACAGAGAGGAAGAGGTGGGGAAGAGAGAGAGAGAGAGAAGGGAGGATCAGGTTATGTCTGTAAGGCTGGGTGTGACTCGCCCCAGGGAGGAGGAGGAGAGAAGAGGAGAAGACAACACAGCGTGGAGGGAGAGGTGGATTGATTGACATCCCTCCTGCTTGGAGTGACTGACGAAGAGGGCTCCTTCCTCTCAGGAGGAGAGAGGACTGCACAGAGGAGGAGGATGAGAAGGGGGACAGGAGGAGTGTGGAGGCTCCTCCTGGGAGGTTGATAGCCAGAGGAGAAGAAGGACACACACTCACACTCACACTCACACTCACTCACACACGCACACACATACATACACACACACCCACACACACATATCTCCTCCTTTTCTCTCAGTGCTAGTCAGGTCCGTCTTCCTGTGTGTCTCTTTATTTCTTCCCTTTGTTGATCTGGGCGTAGAGAGGGTCCTTCCCCACCTGTGCATGAGAGAGAAAAACAGCAGTTCATGTTCCTGTGTTGAATCCTGTCTGTATCAGTACCACATGGCCTCTGCTCCTAACCCCAGTGTTACATAACCACAAGGGAGGATCTGAGTTTCTGATTCATTCTCTCAACTGACTCATCTGCGAGCATCGCCACTCTGCAAGCCCGGACAAGCAAAGATCCAGATCTGCAGCCGTTGGCCGGTATCGGTACCTAACACGACCACAGGGTGGCAGTAGCACACTGCATTGGAGGGGTCCTATCATTTCTCCTCTCAGCCCGTTCAGAGCTCTCACTCTGGAAACCTTTTCTGTGTGCATGTGTGAGTTATTGTTTCTGAGTGTGTAAGTGCGATCGCACGTGCATGTCCTGTCCCACTCCAGGCTCCCTCCTGGACCAGTATGAATCAGACGTATAATCTAGCACCTCGAAAGACCAGTTATGAGTCATCATTGTCTGCGCTTCCCTCCAACAGCGCTGGAGACCAACAGTGGATGATGGAGCAGCCTGCAGTCAGAGAATCAAGAATGTGGCACTCGCTCACAATGGGCCCCGTTATTATCGTACACATAATTACAGCCAGACATTCAATCTGCCATGCAGACAACTCGATTGGAGGCTTCTGGCTGGCCCATTATATTCTGGAAGACTTCTCTCACTCGCTGATGCACAGAAGTGTGGGTTCAGAGTTTGGGGTGAACCAGTAGCTTCCACATGAGGACATGTGACTAATATTCACATAATGGTGAGACATTTCTGCTGAGGTGAGAAAAGAGGCTACAATCTCTCAAGGTCACATTCTGACGTGATGTCACACTTCCTTCCTGCTGCCACGGAGTGACCCTTCACACTTAAAATATATGACATGAGGGGAAAATTTGAAGGGGACATCATTGCATCTGCAGCTGAACAGATATGTGAGAACGCAAATGTCAGCGTCAGTTGCTCCAGAGCTTTTCCTGCCAACCCCCTTGTAAAATGTCCGGCGAATGTCAGAGCGAGCCCATGTGAGCCCATGTGGTGGATTTAAGAGGAACAGGTGAGGAAAACAAACCATCCAAGAATCAGTCCTGTTACATCTAAATGTGTTGGTTGGAGCTAAGAAAAATGTCAATTGTTTGTCAATGATTAATTAGCCATTTAACAGAAGATTACACGAACCAATTGTGATAATAGTTTATCATTAACAAAAGAAAATACTTTAGATTCTGTAGTCCCAGCTTCTATATGATGAATATGTTTTGGGTCCTCTCTGGGAAATTGTAACCGGCATTTTTCAAAATTTTCTACTAGTTTATGGGTAAAATGATTAATTGATTTATTGAAAAAATAAGCAGAGGAAGAGATTTAGCAATAAAGACCGTAATGCAGAGCTGCAGTTCCATTTTCTTGCACCAATTAAGTAAACATATGTTGTGTGCTACTCTCTCCTGGGATAGAATCATATCTTGGATGAAAAATAAGACAAAACAACTTCCATAAACAGCTGTTACACACTATAATCTGCTCCAGGTCTCTTCTGAGCAGAGAGCTGGGGTTGAAGTTGGGATTGATGCTTGCTGGGGCTTTGGGCCACAGGATACAAAGCTGTAGCTGTCGGGCTAGTCAAGGCCAAACAGTCAGCAGAACGTAGCTGCCAGCAGCCCAGAGAAAAGGTGACAGAGAGGCTGAGACAAGCGGTGACAGTAACCACACACTGCTCACACCCTCAGCTCGCCTGTTTCACCCTGCATCATCTAACCAGCGCTGCCAAACAGGGTCACTTTGATTCCATCAACCCCGGCTGGGGGAGAGGGGAGGAAATGGGTGGAGGTATGACTGATGAGCTGGTGCAGCACCAGCCCAAAGGCCAAAATATCTGGCTTGGCTGGTACACGTGGACTTTTATGTCCGTGTGTGTGAGTGGTGGTCCGCCCTGGGCAGGGGGAGCGGTGTGAGATTGCTCAGTGAACTGTGGAAGGAGGCCATTTCACGGCTGAGACTCGGGAGCATTCGCTGGACATGATGAGATCACCCAAGAAAAAACACTTACTCTCCCAGTAGCCTGAACACATGTCTGTCGGAGCAGCACAGTGGGAGGAGGAGGAGGAGGACAGGACAGACGGTCATGGCCAGCAACAAACACACACACACACATTAAGAAACACACACATTTTGGCTCCAATATGAGCACAGGTGGTGACACTATCGATCACAGGTGTGCTTGTTTGGGGAATAACTGGAGCTATTGCACAGGTGTGGGTGTGGGTGTGGGTGTGAGTGTGTGTGTGTGTGTGTGTGTGTGTGTGTGTGTGTGTGTGTGTGTGTGTGTGTGTGTGTGTGTTTGGGAAGATATCTAAAGCCGATGTGATTGAGCAAGTAAACACCATATGGGAGCAGCTTCATTGGACCAGGACCAAAGCAGTCCACCTACTCCAGAGAGAAAACTCTGCTTCTGGCCATGGCTCCGTCAGTCTGCAGCCAGATTCACCGCTCACTTCTCCACAATCCATCCTCCCACTTAAGGGCTGCATCCACCTGCTGCCCCGCAGCTTTCACACAGTCTGAATATGAGGACGCCGGCCAACAGGGGAGAGAGGCTGCTCAGCCAGCCCTCCTCCTCTCCTGGAGTGGGGAAGGACTAGGAGGCTTCTTGGGCTTTAATTAATGCCAATTATGGCGGGGCAGTCATTAATCTTGGCACCTCAGTATTAGCTGATGAAAACAAAACCGTTACATCTTTCCCTGCGTGAGTGCCAGCAGCTATCATTAAGGAGCCACAGTCAGGAATTGTGTGGGTGAGGACACCGGGTGGGGAGGCAGGGATCAAAATGGCTCTCCTCTTTGGTGTGTGCATGTGTGTGTGTCCTTCTGTCTCCTCGAGAAGGCAAACTGCAAAACCGCATTACTGTTAACATGTCTCTAAAAGCCAATGCAAGTCGTGTGGAAGTTTTCCTGTCGGACGATGTGGCAAAAGTGTGAAAACGCACACATCATCGGTTTTGATAGTTGCCGCCTGTCTTCACCAGTTCAATCCTCTTACAATAATGGCCACATTGTAAGTGACATTACATCACGAAATATACATAATGCATAACATGACAGCACCCATCATTCTTTATATTAAGCTACACATTCGAGATCAGCATATTGTGCTCATCACCGGCAAATCCCAGAAGATGTCCTGTTCACTGAAGCACACAGCTTCTGATTGGCTGTCACACTCTGTTGGCGTTCCTGGTGAGATGTGCGCTATTTAGGGAGCTGGGCGTGATTTAGGTACATGTCACAAAGATGGGACACAATGAGGGCACAGAGCACGATGGTTAACAAAAAAAGAAGCAACAATGCAATGCCACTTTAAAATAAATAGGTACTTACACAACTCCAGGTGACGCTGTGACAAAAACTACCAACACACAAAATGAAATACTCATGCATGCACGATCATACTCGACAAACCATTTGAACCCAGCAAAAAAACTTTGCGCATACGTGACAGCTGAGGGAAAAATGAAAACTGTGAAATATGATCAGAGATGCAACAGACAACCAGCAGACGACGAAAAAGATGAACAAATATGCAGAGATTTCAGACAGGTTGATACAAGTGGGAGTCAACTAGAAGAACAGATAAAGGCAGGGAAGTGACGGAGGAGACGTTAGTGGGGAGAAAGCATTGATACCTACCCTGCCCTTCCTCTATCTAGCTCCCAGCCTCTGGACTGGCCTGGTCTGGGCTGGGATCTGCTGTTTCACTGGGGCAGGGCGACCCAGAACCACACGCCTAGAGAGGGGAGGAAGGAGGAGGAGGAGGAGAGGGTGCAGGGGAAGGTTGATGGAGTGTAAGAGAAGGAAAGAAGGAGGGTGCAGAAAGTAGAAAAGAGAAGAATAAATCTAAAAGAAGGATTGCAGGATCAGTTAAGACTACAAGAGCAGACGTACACAGGAAGCAGGAAAGAGTCAATACTCTGAAGGAGAAATAAGGACATTTTCAGTGAGCGACCACATCCCACACAACCCGTCTCCTCTCAGAAACACATTTGCAGATACACAAAAACATCTCTATCATCAAACATCAACTCTAAGGCACACACTCACACATATGCAAGCAGTCATTTACAGTGGCCTATTATGAATGTCTCAGTGGAGTTCGTCCTATTGATCTGCTGCTTTTTCTTAAAACCCTTTTGCTTTTTACAGCTCGTCCCACAGAGAGCAGGAAGCCGTTTTCCTGCCCACGCTCTGTCTTTCTGTCTTTCTTTGCAACCTTTTCGCCTCACTCACTCATACACACACTCCGCCGCCACCACTGCACATTACTCTGAGTTGTGTTTAAGCCTCCGTGTGTTATTCGGGCCTGGTGACATTTTCAGCAGTGCGAAAGTTCTCAATTTTTTCAATAACAGCGAGATTGGAGGCACAAAACTAATGTTTCACGCCTGAGAGCAGAAGAGAAGAGAGAGACAAGCATGAAAAGAACACAAAAAAGAGAGAAAGAGAGAGGCAGAAAGAACGATGGAAGGGAAAGTACGAGAAGTCTTGTTTCGTTGAAGGTCAACCATCCTACAAGGACTTTGGTCAAAGGCAAAGGGAATTTCTCCTCCTACGCCTAAAAATCTCTCTTAATCTCCTCACCTCTCCTTAATTTCTCTTTCCTTCTCCCAGGTTGAGGTGCTGCTGCTGGTAAAATAAATATTAATTGCTGCTGGAAGAAGAATTGGGGGCGGCAGACCTCCTCTATCTCACCAGAGATGAGTGTGTCCATATAGAAGTAGTGATGTATGGACGCTACCTGGCTGGTATTAATAACAGCTTAATGATGTCCCTGACAACTCCACCAGTTCATTTAACGCTGTGTTGACCATGCATGCACACAAAACACACCCAACCACATACTCCCGCTAGCACTCAACTTCTCATGTTCACGCAGCAACACACTTGTGCACACTCCCACATGCACTAACACACACTAACACACACACACACAAACACACACAGAGGGACACAGTGGCATCGGCCCCCTAATCAGCCAGAGTGATTACCTGGCCCGCCAACACCGCGACAAAGGCTATTTATCAGGAAATCTCTACTTGCTCTGCAGGTTATAGCAGCATAAGGAGTGAGTTATTAAAGGAACACACACTTGACTAACTCTCCACACATATGCACACACACACTTACAGCATCCTCCTCTCCACTGCGAATAGGGCTGCCCTCTGCTTCCCCAAATGAGTCGTCTGTGGGGGGGTCCGTGGCGTCGGTGGGGGGGTCACTGACATGGGAGGACTTGGAGGGAGGGCTCTGCCTGGGAGCTGGGGTGGGCGCTGTGTGGGAGGAGAAGTTGAGTCACAAGTAGATACACGGAGCATGGTGATTGGTGAGAACACGAACCGAAGACAGACATGAAATGATTTGCTTACGCGAGTTGGTGGATGGTGTTGTGGAGGTGACTGGTGTCAGATTCATGTGGGAAATGTCAAAGTCGTCACAGTCGTCCGTGTCCTGGGCAGTGCCCACACGGCTGAAGTAACTGCTGAATGCATCTGAGGTCCCTGCTAAGCTGGGCTGTTCAGCCCTCTTTGACGGCATGGCCGGAGGCTTCGCCAGCTGAAAGTCCTGGAGGAAGATGCAGAGGTTAGTCGGGTCAACTGTTTGACTCACTGCTATCATTATTTTCAATGGGAGACCCCACAGGTACACATGTGATCACATGATCTTCGCTAAAATCTGAGCTGAAGTGCATCTTGTCTTTATCACGTCTCAATATTTTCTGTCTCAGTCTGTGTCAACAGTCTCAGTAAGTAAACCAAACAGTAAGACAGCAGAGTTCAGGTGTTGACCACGTCTAGGTTACCAGTTCACAACAGTTTGAGGACCTGTGCTACTTATTGTTTCCCATCTATCTCCCCTCATTCCCTGTCATTTCTCTACTGTTGGCCAACTAATGAAGACATATAATGCTCAAAGTAACAAAAAAACAAGCTAAACCCAGGTCCTAGTTTCTCTGATTGATGTTATAATTTGCAATTTTGCTACTAATTTGCATGTTTTTGCATCATAAAGGTGTAAAATTCTCAGTAGACATCATAAATCTGTTCCCATCAGAGTTCTTCATCCATCATCTCCCCCCACCTTGAACATTTCCTTGCCAATCTTCTTCCCCCTCTCCCCATGCTGCGGACTCGACGACGCTGAAGGGGAAGCAGCTGAAGCGCTCGCTCCAGCGCCTGAATGGCTCTCGCCGGCTGGAGTCACAGTCGTGACGGGGGTGAGAGTCTGGAACATGGCGGCGGGCAGGGTGCCCACAGGCTGGGCAGGGAGGTAGGCTGTAGGGGAGAAGGCTCCGGCTGCCATGGCTGCCCACTGCTGCTGGGTGGCAGGGAAGATATTGGCCTGGCCCCAGATAAGAGGCTGGCCGCCTGGCAGGACCTGGGCCATTGGGCCTAGCGGAGACTGGACCCCGAAGGCCAGCGGCGTCTGGGCAGCGAATGCCTGCTGGGACCAGTGGCCGGGGGGTACCGCTCCCATCGTCACATAACCTGGTGGTGAATGGTAAGAGATTAGAACGAAGAGGAAGTGATTAACTTACCCACAGTGCATATGTTCACCACTGCTTTTCTTCAGCACATAAACACGCACACACAGATAATCATGCATCACCAGAGAGTGCTGCCCTACTTCTGCCTGCAGCTACTCTGGTGTCTCTTAATAGTCATGGTGAACTTTCTTAATCACCTCCAGAATGAGGAAGAGTCATTATGAAAAGGCAGAGCTTAACACACACTCATTAAAATCACCCAATACCATCAGGAGAAGCTTATGCTATTACACACTTGCTGTTCTCCCGTTTCTGGTCTCCACTTGTTACCTACAGCAGAGGAAGTGGACATTTAACTTCAGCTTCCCTGTTACACTGACATACGCAGGGACAGGAGGAGATAGTGGTAAAGAAGTATAAAGTACACACCACATGAATCCCATGTGCATACCAAGGAGTCTTCACCACAGTCTCAGCTTGTGTTTTTACTTCCTTCTGACCACCTCTGTCACGTCAGCAGCAACCGGTAAGTCAGCAGCATCCGAGACGGCTAATGACGCATTTCATATTCAACACAGAACCAACACCACCTTTTCTCCTCTTTCACCTCCCCTCATCTGCATTCTATTCTATTTCCCTCTATTCATCTCATCCCCCTCTTCTCTCCTCTCCTCTCTTTCCCGCTGTGTTTGTTTCTCTTTGCTTGTACCAGTGGTGTATTATAGCATTAAGTGAACAAGGTCTTACCTGAGGGCACAGACGCAGGATTGAAGGGAGCAAACAGTTCCGTGGGAGGCTGCAGACCCAGCGAACGGTCAAGGGTGTTGGCTGGAGAGGCGGGAGTCTGTGTGGGTTGTGATTGGAGGTCGGGGGTTAAGGGAAAAACAACAGAGGCAGCTCAGTGGAAATGCTTTTGGGCTTTTCTAAGATGTAAATCACAAACTGCGTGCGTGTATGACAGCTGCTCACCGACGGAGAGGTGATGTCAGGAGGTGTGGACATGTCTCCGAAAATCTCTAACTGGTTGATATTCTGAGAATCAGAGAAAAGCACACAATAGCAGTCAGGTACAAGAACAATGCTGTGAGAGTATATACATCATCTGAAGCAGTTCCCAGTCCAGTGCAACATGCATCACACACTGCATGCAACACGCAAAGGCTCGTAAAGTTTGTGGCACCTACCTGAGCACTGTGGCAGCAACACAGAGGAGGTTACAGAGGGGGGGGGGAGAGATGGAATAATGAGATGAAATGATTGACAATGATGACATACCTACCAAGAGTTATCACAGCCTTTGTCATCTGCTCCAGATAAAGGTGCTTTCCAGCAGCTCATCTAAATACACCCCCCCCCCCCGCATCATTACTGTACAGCTGTCTTCTTCTGGACAAGTCATTAATGTTTCCCTCTTGTAGAAGATGTCTGCTGTGCCTCAGAGGGAATAGCTATCAAAGACGGCAGCCATTCTATTTGATCTGAATTTGTTCTGTATCGTTCTTTGCCCCTTTTTACACAGTCTCCCCGTGATCCTCCTCTTAGTATCACTCCCTTTTTGCACATTAATAATATCTTTAGGCCAGTGGCAAGAGAAGGGAACTATTTTTAGTCGATAAAGGAATTTAAGCCTTGAATACATGGTCCGAGATTTGCATAAATCATAGATGCGGATAATTTCTTTAGAGATAATGAATGTTCTTAGAATATCTTCCCTCTTGTTCGCTCACGTAGGTCACACATAGACCACAAAATACTTTCTGCATATATCAGAAAATGGATCAGTGAGCATGGTGTTTCACCGTCATGGATCTGGATGGGTATGCTAGGCTAAGAGAGGAGGGGGAGAAGAGGGGAAGGAGGCTGTGATGTGGACTGTTGTTGCTGCAGAGTCTAGCGTAGAAGATAACATCAACTCAACAAGACGATAAGCTTGATACTAAAAGATACGCAAAACGGTGCATCCACAGGGACTGATAACAGGAAGTACATGGGAGTGAATTCACGAAACACATTTTAACAAACACTCCTCTTAACCTAAAACACAGTAAATTCCCTCTAGTTGTTACTGAATGTGACTGAAGATTCAATACCGCAGAGGCGTTGCTAATGTTCTTCAAACAGAAATCACCGGCACAGGAAAAAATGCCACCGGAGCGCGTGTTCGAGCAGCACAGGAAGCTGGACGATTATAGACTTTCTGTCCACTTTCTGTTCACTTGACTCAATATTCTTTACGTGTGTGGTAACGGGGTGAGGGGGTCAGGTTGCTGTGATTACCAGAGTGTTATGAATGCTTTATTAATGTGCCGTGTGCGTGGAGGGCCTCGGCGAGCGGGTCTGCAGGTGAGATGACCACCACTGTCTGCTCCCCACCCACCGCCACACTTCTCTGACAGCCGCTCTGACCTTTGTGTCTGACTTTAAAGGACCTACGCTCTGAGCTAGTGGACTGTTTTTTTCTCTCTCGATTGTACAACTTCACACACGCACAGGCAGGTGTGGACACGCAGGTGCACCCGTACATACAGTGCCAGACTCAACTCCTCGCTCAACCTGGTTACCATGGCAACAGCAAGGTTGCATGTTTTATTCATAAATGCTGTGGGTCAAGATTCGGGGTGACTTACAACTAGAGAAGAACAAAAAAAAGTGGTGCAGTGACAGAGCAGGACGTGAGACAGGGGATCATCTGAGGATAAACCAGTTTATTGGGGCTGATGGGTAACGTTGACGACAATATGTTCCTCCTTAAAAAACACTAAAAACAGGAAAACAAAGATAGAAGAGTGCTCTGCTGTATGTTGGTATATGGCTCCTTACCTGAGTCAATATCCCCAGGTCTAAGTCTATCAGATCTGCCACTGCCTGCTGCTGCTGCTGCTGCTGCTCAGTTTGTTCTTGTTGGAGGGGCTGATCATGGACATGATGGTGCTGATGATGGTGGTGGTGGGGGGTGTTTTGATGTCCGTTCTGCAATCGCAACCCCAGTGTTAGATGGCAGGTGGGATGAGAATGCGCTCACACACACACACAATCAGGTTAGTCAGTTTGCACACACTCAAGAGGAAGAATGAGGCAGCAGAAGGGAGTGAGATGACGTGAGGCTAATTGAAGAGGTCTGCAGGTGATCTTAGTCAGGACACACACACACACTCATACACAGACACACACAGACACACACACACGCTCCGACACAGAGCAAGGTTCTTGTCTCCAGACTAAGAGACCAAGTGAAGATTTAAATAGGTTTAAAGCTCATCCCTACCTTTAGCGTAAACTACAGCACTGAGCTGGGGTTTAAACCCCCTTTGTGTTTCTGTAAAGCCTGTTCCCCTTGTGTCAGGAAGCACAGTGTAAGACAAACAGAGAGGCAGATACAGAAAGCAGAGCTGCATTATCCAACCCAGTGTTGGAGTGAAGGTAAGGAATATGTGACATTATAGGAACAAACTGCTGTTCTCCATCCTCTGTCCTCACAAGCTGGATCCTGATCCTTTCAACACTAAATAATGACATGATAGGTTTTATTACTAGGGCCCGAGCACCGACGGTGGGAGGCCCTATTGAAATTGTAAGGATTATTCTTATTATTCTCTGCCAAATTAATTGGCTTTTTGAGGGCTTTAATTACCAATGAATTTAACTTACTAACAAGTGATGTCAGTCGAGCAAAAATATGTCTTTTCGTACGCCTTTGTGCCATTAAATTATTTCTATTGAATATGCTGGCATTTTTTTCACCCATTCCTGACACGTGTGCATAAATCCTCATGAACTGTATGAGAAAAGAAAACTTCTTTCAGCTACAGCAGAATGATGATGGTTCGTGCCAGAGCTTTCTCCTGTGGTGTCACTAGAAACATAATGTGCAAGTTGCTCTGGCAAAGCAAGAGCGTTTGGTACACTACATTATTGCTGAGTACATTCTTTTCTTTGGATGAAAGCATGACGTATGGCCGTCATTAGGTGAAAGTGAAGAACAATAACAGCTTGCCCAATACTAATCAGTTCTGGATATACTGGCCATTTTTCTACCAGATGATTTGTTCTTCTTCTGGAAATATGAACTCATAACGGTTTATTTCAATCTGGATATTATTTCTGGAGTATTTAAATCTATCTGACAGTTGGATTGAAACACACGGCACCTACACCTGCTCACTGCCCCACTCTGCTGCAGCCCATTCCTCTTGTTTCCTTCCTTCACTCTCCCTCTCCGTCCACCCCTTTCTCTCTTGCCCTGCCAATTATCCCTGCGTGCCCATTAAATGCTCTCGCCATCTCTTCGGGCCGACCCTTCATCTTTATCAGTGCTGCCGCCACCTATCAATTAGCCATCTCCAGGGAAACGGTAAGTACCTGTGCACATGTGTTCTGCATACAATTAACGCAGCCCCTTTAATTAACGCCACCCTGCTGACCTCCTGCCGTGTGACTGACCACGCGGGCACACGCCAAAAACACAGCCCACCTGTCACATGCAAACACACACACACACAAACTCGCAGCTCAGAACAAAACACAACACTGTGTGACATGTCAGTCAATCTCTTGCATTCTCTCACCCACTCAGACATGAACAACCACACACACACACGCACACGCACACACACACACGCACCACACACACACACACACACACACACACACACACACACACTCTTAGAAGGCTGTTTTTACACAACCATTATTTAAACTAGAAGCTTGGCCAATTTACACACATTTAGACATCTCATCATATCATATCTAAACCAGTGTTTGAGCAGAGTTGATGTGTTTGTCTGGCTGCTACTAATATGCTGACCTTTACATGAGTAAAGGAAGCGAGGGCGTCTGTTGATTCAACACAATCTCTCAGTTTTTAAAGAGTCAAGAAGTCAGTAGATTGAAATTGTGTGTGTGTGTATGTTTATTTTATTGATTTGTCATCATTTAAGAAGGTGACAGAGTAAACAACAGGAGAAGAAATTGCTGCTGACAGGAGGTCACATTTCAGCCAGTGGTATCATTTCATCTGAGGTGTAATATGTGTGTGTGTGTGTGTGTGTGTTTTTGTGTGTGTGTGTGTGTGTTTTTGTGTGTGTGTGTGTGTTTTGTGTGTGTGTGTGTGTGTGTGTGTGTGTGTGTGTGTGTGTGTGTGTGTGTGTGTGTGTGTGTGCTTGCAGCAGTGATCTCATCTGAGCTACTGTCCACTGTCAATCCCTCTGCTGACAGGACAATGAACCTCTCCTGCCAATGCAATAAACAGTAAATCCAACCTAAATAACAATTGTCAGAAAAGGGATGCAGCTTGTGGTCACAGTCACAGCAGGTGCAACTGCAGCCTCCACACTGTGTTGGCAGAAAAGGAAGAATGAGGAAACATCAGATTGCAAAGTGTTCTCAGATTATTTTAAGGTAGTGAAATCAAATGCAAGCCCTGCAGTCACTTCAAATATACAGTAATATCAGACTTTAGATTTGTGAAATGGATCATATTAATCCTAGTCATTATGTAGATCCATGTCTCATTTATCATTAAGATAAAATAATAGATATTATTGGAGTTTATTTAAAAGTGTACTGCCAGCAACAGTAACACTGTGCTGTAGTTGTTTCCACTAAATGGAAGATATTACAGTTATCATAAATTCCCCCGTTTCTCCTTGAGGCTCATGTGAACATCAGGAGGCTACTTAAATTTACAATTTACTGTGGATGCAGTATTTTGACATTTGAGCTGGTGTGACGTGATTCAGCCCATAGAGAGCAGCACAGCAGCAGCTTTCTGTCCTCTGTGAGTCTGGATTTATCTTGAAAGTACATTAAATTATCTTCGAATTACAACACAGGCTGTCTAACACACAAAAATAATCGTCACTGTCTCTTATCCATTTATATTTCTCTGATCCAGGGTTATATTTACTCCCTCTGACTGAGTGACTGGGAAGCTGAAAAGACTTGAATCCGCTGTATTTAAACCAGAATGGATGACTGGTCCAATTGGTTGCACAACAAGAGAGAAATATTGGATTTGTTCACGTTCAGACACCGGCCAACACAAAAGCAATTCAAATAGCAGCATGTGTTGTGGGCTGGGTGAGGAGAGAACAGAAAATACTATGGTGCCTGTAAGCTTCTTACCAAAGATGGGGATAATATACAGCCAGGAAACTGTGACACTGATTCTCAGTCTACCAAAATTTATAGAGCAGGATTCTGACTACCAGTGGAGACAAGGGGGAGTCTGGTTTTAGCAGAACACACACAGAGGTGGTGGGCTCTGGTTGGACCGAGGGAAGAGCCACAGAGCAGCAATATGAGGTGAAGTGTTGACACAGAAACACGGGACGGCAGCCTGGTTATTGTGAGTGTGAAGATTTTAGCAGATTAAATCAGGCAGCAATATAAATAGCATCTTTATAGGCGGATAAAGAGCAGCTGAGTTATAGTGCAGCCTGACAGTGGTCAAGGTCATCTTTCATTATAACCACTGGCAGTGCAAGCCAATAACAGGAGCTTAAGGATACACACACACACACAACCCTACACAACTACACACACGCACAAGGACCAAACACACATAGAGTTCCCCTGCAAAGACTCACATATATGCATGAACGGGGTGAAAACCTGTTAAACATCCGGAGGTATAAATTCAAAAACATGAGGCCATGCACATTTATAGTCAGTCGTATAACTTACATCCATTAAAAGGAAGATATGAGAGTGAAAAAATGTGTCTTAACGCAGTCTGGGATAATGTCATGCAGGTTTTTACTGGATTCAACATGGGCAAACCACAGCCTGGCATGCTTCACTGCGTAAACAGACATGACACACACACAAGTCCAAACACACAAATACAGTATCCCAGTTAACTATATGCAAGGAGCAGGCACCACGGAGCATGAGGAGAAGGGCACCAGCCACCACAGCTACAGCACAAGCAGAGGAGTAGCACAGCACACTGCACAAAGAGCACTGGGTCCCAGCAAACCTCTCAGGGAAACATTACAAACACACTGGATCACTGTGTGGGAGATACGTTAACAGGAAGTGGAATCGCTGCAAAATTAGGGCTTCTCGCAGCTCTCAAGAGGAGAGAGGGCACCGAAAAGAAGAATGCTTTAAACTCGAGTGGGGCAGCTGAGAGGTTTATCTGAGAGGGGGAGGCAGGCTGAGGAGGACGTCGGGACACACGGGCAAACACACGGTCACTCACTGGGTGTCGCTTTGGGACGTCATAGACCCCTTCCTTCTGCTGACTGGTGGGAACCTAAACAATCGTCCAATAAAGTCAGGGCAGCCGAGAAAAGCCTGTTACCTCTGGATTAATCAAGCAGTGAAACGCACGACACTGTGACAGACTGGATGCAGCTCTGGAACAGGGCTCTTCAGGAATCAAATCCATCATGAGCAGAGTGTGAGTGAATGTGCGTGTGTGTGTGCAGGAATAATCTGAATTAAAATCTGTAAAGTAAAGACTCATCTACAAGACAGATCAGTAAACTACCGGCCTGCACCTTCCTTGCTTTCTGCCTAATAAAGAATGGATAAGGCTGCTTATCACACCCACAGACATGTAATAACTCAGATTGTCACACACATGGAGACATGTAATATCTATGTCACGCAGCCAGATAGATTTTGACAGTGTTTGCAATGAGAAGAAGCAGCGAGAAGCGATAGCAGGACGCTGATAAATATGAAATCGTGGGATTCCTATGGTTTTGTTTCTCCTTAAGTGACACAATGTGTGAGATAAAGTTTTATTCTCTCCTAGATGGATTGCCCTAATCAGAGTGTGTGGTAAATGAAAAAACGGCACCGGTGAAGAATGTGGGTATCTGTCGAGCACAGTCTGTCCCATTCTTCCTCCTCCTCTCCTCTCCGTGCCTTGTTTACTTCTTTCACATGTTTATTTCTAGAGGCTTCCATCTTTATTCATACGTTAGCTCCTCAGTGGCTGGGGGCTGGCTGAGACTCACGTTTCTTACGTCTGATATGTGTGTGTGTGTGGTAGGGGGGGGTGTTTGTATGTGTATGTGTATGTGTGTGTGTGGGTGTGTGCCTCTCTCTGTTTGTGTATGTTTGTGCACGCGCCAGCACTCTTTTTCTATTTTCAATCCATTTTATTTAAAGATCAAACGCGAGGCTGGTGATTAATCTTTCTTTCCCCCCGCTTTCTTTCATCTCCTCGGGAAAGAAAAGAGGGAGGGGAGGCGAGAAAAAGAGGAGGGGTCCGCCTTCCAAACAGGACGGGAATAACCTCCACATCCCCTCCACATGCACCGCACCCTCCCCCTCTTCATCCCTCAGAGGTCTATACCCACGTCTCTGAGGAGTGCACCCAGAGAAAGCCTCTTCTCTCTGGGGCAAATAGCTTTAGCTTCCCTCCAGAGAGTGTTGGCTGGTTAGCTCAAATTCTGTCTGTCTTTAATTTCTTGTACTTATTTTCTACATGTGAAAACTGAAGCTATTATATTTAAGAGCAGGCCACAGTATGTTTGTCCCATTAAGGACGGATGTATCTGGTATCTATTGATCAGCAGGTGAAAGATTTAATCTGCTCAGAGGAGCTCCTGTCAGTAGCCGCAGTTCAACGCTGACTACAAGATGAGGACGACACAACTCGGACACAAGCAGACAAGACAAGCCTGTGAATACCTGATAAATGCCCTCTTCCGATTGGTCACGGATGGGCTCGTGTCCCGCCTCAAACACAATGTACTACAACGTCAGCAGCAGAGGGATGAGAGGAAAACGAGAAGCAGGAGAGAAATTGGAAGATAAAGAAATTAAGAGAAAAGTGTCGTAAAAAGGTCATTCATCAGACAGCAGTGTGAAGAAGTTCTCATTAACAAGCAGCTGAAGACTAGATCCTGGTGACACATGGAGGAAAATTTAAGCAGCAAAAACTTCCAACAGTGGCTGAGAAAAGTAACACATCTTTCAGCTGATCATGCACCCCTACTGGCAGACATGCACACAGACGCACGGCTACAGTCCCATCCCATAATCCCAGTGACTCCATATACACATCTGTGGACGTCTGAACCTCCAAACTGCATCACGTTGTGCTGTCACCACACTGTAACCACACAGGGGCTGTCTCCCCACAGTGCACACAGAGAGGAGCAAGCTGACGGACAAGAAATGAAGCAAGTTGACAGAAGCAATGTGATTGGTCAGAAAAGTTACCTGGTACACCGGGTCCTCCAGATCCTCCTCCAGTATCGTCTGCAGGTGAGCGGCGGCAGAAAAGAGGGGGGAGAGAGAGATCACACAGGGGGGAGATGAGAGGAGCAGAGGGGAGAAGGCACAGGAGAGGGAAGAGGCGGGGAGTTAGGCTGGCGGAGTAGAAAGTGTAGGCGGTAAGCACAGACGAGACGGAGCAGCTTCCTGGCATTCACATAATCATTTGAGCAATCATCAGAGAAAGGGACACAGCAAGAGAGATAAAGAGACATTCAACAGCAGCTGTGCAGAAGTCAGAACAGAGGGAGGTGAAATAAGCACAATGGGCAGATAAGGCCGCTGACGACACCTTTACGTGGGTGCTCCTCATTCAGGTAGATCTCTTCTTTCTCAACCCATTTAGACCAGTTACATATGCTTGTATGTACCTTTGAGACTGAGTACGTTTTGCATGCTTCTCCAGACCTGTGCGGCTCAACCACAATGTCATTTTCAAGACATGTGACAAACTAAATAAATCGTGATTAGCTGAAATATTTGCGGAAAAGGCAAGATGCATTGTGGGAGATGTAGTTTGTTTGGTTATTAGCGTATAGCCATAACAAAAAAGTAGCGTTTCAGACAATGGCTGACGAGCTAAAGGGGAGCGATACCCAAGCAGATTACAGTTTGATTGTCCAAAACAACAATGAAAATAACACTGATGAAGATTCAGACCCAAACATGTTACTGCTAACCAAGGCTCAGTTAGTAAGAGGTGTGTTTGAGGTGGAGGAAGAAGATGATGTCATGAAGATCATGTCTCCATCTGTTTCAGAGGCTGAGAAATAAAAGTTTTTGCAAATGTTAAGGTTTAATGGGTTAAGTCCAACTTGACTCGTCTCTTGGATGACGTTAATCACACTTAGGGCAGATTGTTAAGGTAAGTGGACAGAAATACAGTAAGAAAGAGATATAAGTGTACCTGGTAGACGGCCTGTTCACACTGCTTGTCTTTCTGGGCCTTCTTCTCCATCTCTTCTCTCTGCTTTATCTCATAGATGAGCTGGAACAAGTCCCGCAGGTCCAGAATCACAGGCTCAGCCTAGGACCACAAGGCTACATTATCCACCCACACAGACACTATACACACTCATTAATCAGAACTCATGTACTGAAACCATGCCTTGTTATTCCAGTTACGTGGCTAATAAAGATGACAGAACCTGCCGTGCCTCATGACAAAAAAAACCATCATGTCCTCATTCACTCTCCACTCACACATCTGCACAATCACTGCCAACTCTGCTCCTCCTCTCGGCCTGGATCAGACAGTGACAAGAGCAGATACAAGCTTCTTGTCGTCAGGGGAGCAAACGTGCCGACAACAAACCCAACTCACAACTTATAACTACTGTCACATCACAACAGCAGAGAGTCCTATAGTACAACGGTGTTTCAGACCTAATCAATTATTGACTGGAGTGACGTGAAGTGCACCTTGAGTTCACAGAATGAACGCTGCCTTGAATAAAGTCTTTGTAGTTTAGTGTTGTCTTCCTGCTCATAAGAGGCACTCTGGGGTAAACGGGGGCTCCTGCTGAGCCAACAGTAAAACAGTCGCTCTGTCAGTCTGAGATCCTCTGTGCATTTGACACTACATACTAATCTCTGTCTGTTCTCGGCATCTCTCTTCTTTTCTGCTGCTGCTCAATCAGAACTTCTAGGTAAGATGAGACGAGGAAAGCTGAGACAGGCAGTGGATGTTAGAGCTGTAAACGAAGACAACTTTAAAGATGATCTAGAGGAGGAGCGGGCAGCTCATAGGACCTCTGAGATGAGATACCCTCAGTTTAGCACTCTTGAATTAGATGACTGATCCAAAGCCTAAGGCTTTAGCGAAGAGTAATTTTATAATAAGTGGTAGTGATAAAGAATTTGACTGTGGACAGACACACTGTTCTATTTAAATCTACACTGATCAGAATTTCTTTACCCAGATTTAATTCTAGTGTTGGTTATTGGTGGGTTACAGGATGTTCCTGAATGCATTTCTTGGTATATTGAATTTTCCTCAACTCGGCTCCTCTTCAGTCAAAATCAGTTAGTGATTTTCTACAACCTCAAGAGTGCTTTATTGTACTGTACAAGCAGAGAAGAGATATCTGATATCTTCTCCTCCTTAATTTGGAGTTGTTGAGCCCTGGAGCCAAATAGCGAATTTCCAAACAAGTCTTTGCTCCTCAACTCTGAGGGTTTGACACCTTTGATTGACAGCACGGATATTTTAGATGGACTGACCAGTGACGGCTGAACCACTTTACCATAGGAGAGCAGGTCGTCCCCTAATCAGAAGGTTTGTGACAGAAAAGGCAACAAATATATGATATATATAAGTGCATTATGTATATAAATATATAAGTGCTGTGACCTAAAGTGTAAAGAGTTTTGAGCAGTCGAATAGGAAAGCAATAATTTACCTCTCACACAAGTAATAACTTCTTGAAAGATATTTGACACTAAATACTCCAAGGTTGCTTTTCTAACAAAGAGACCCATTTATAATAATTATAACTGTAGCTTTTCTCAAAGGTTACAACAACGACTGTCTATGAAATCCTTCCCTGTACATAATTAGTGGACTTCCACTGCTAAATAAAACATGTCTCTCTTGTGCTGACACTTTAGAGTTTAGTGGTAAGCCAATTACTTTAAAGTTTACCCCCAAATTGGCCTTTTCGGAACAACTTTAAATCTCAGTCTTCATGACAGAACAGAGATGCTCCGTTAATTCACATCAAAGTGGTTACTTTCCAATTACAGCCGCTGCCATAAGCTCTCTGCCTCCACCCTCTCCTTGCTGCACAGCTAACACTGTGTGCTGGTGATGGCTGCACGGTTCAAATACTGAAAATGGGAGTAACATATAATTGTGACCTTTCCTCGGGCACACATCAGGTAGAAGACTGATGAGAATTTAGCCTTGTGCTACACTGTTGGGCAGCAGGGTGAGGTTGGTGAGCAACATTATTCTGTGTGTGGCTTGTTGTAGTGATGTTGAAACCGGATTCTGCCCACAGAGTGTGTGTGTGTGTGTGTGTGTGTGTGTGTGTGTGTGTGTGTGTGTGTGTGTGTGTGTGTGTGTGTGTGTGTGTGTGTGTGTGTGTGCCTATCTGTCTAAGTCAAAGAGCAGCGTTTCATGGCCCTAGGAGGATGGATATGCCATTAGAGCTGGTGACACACACTCAAATCCTCATCGACTCACTATGGGAAATCAATACGGCTACAGAGTGAGCCAGCTGGATCCAGACTAAACAAGCCAGACACATAAACCTAACAAAAGCAACAACAATCATATCAGGTGCAAAAGGCGACTCAATATAATATACAGTATGTAGCTTCAGGACTGAACATGAATCTGTCCACACACACTCAGAAACACACACCAAACCTAGAGAGCTCTACAGAGTACACTGTTTGTTTGATGAACAGCGCAGAGGGGACATGAGCTGGTGTTCGAGGGTCCTTATCTAAATGTCAAGAGGTTCCTGCTGTTGAGAAAAGACCCTGATGAATCACACATTAACCTGCACACAAAGGGTACAAGGCGAAACGTGTACAAACACACCCGTTACTCAAACACGCACACACACAGACACTGACCGACTGTGCCGTCTTGATGGCCATGAAGCGGTGGTTCCCTTCCTTCCCGCAGACGTAGCCGAAGGCTCGGTGGTCCGTGATGTCCTTGGCAATGTAGGAGATCTCGTGGACCGCATGGTGGTGATGGAGGACCTGAAGGAGCACGTGACACAGTCCGTTTAATAACTCACACAGAGAAAGTCGAGAAACTAAGATTACAACTTTATTCTTGTTAAATAAGTACTTGATTTTATGGATACAATTTCAGGCCTTTTCTCACACAAGCAAATGAATTCAAAACTCGTTGAAAATTAAATTAGGATTTTCAAAAGGACCTTGCATCGTTCTCAAATTTGATGCGCTTTATATATATTTTCTGCTTATTGAACTGTTTTCTTCTCTATGTACCAGGTAAAGCACTCAATGAAAAAGTTGTTTGGCAAGTGCCACTTCATGAATTAATAAGATTAAAGTAGATCTCAGATACCAAACGAAGTCGGTATCAAAAAGTTAAAGGTATGAACACACTCAGATACTGATGAATTCCCCAAATTCCTGTACAAAAAAAACCTGTTGGAAGCTGAAAGATAAATCTGACACAAACTCCCTCAAGGGTACAGGCAGAAACAAACCGTCTCACACAGAGACCTTGTATCCTAGCTCCCCTGCCCTCTCTAGTTTAGCCTGGGTGGGGTGTGCCAAGCTGGCATTGCCCGTGGCAGATGGCACTGTTTTTCCTGAGGACAGAGGGGGGGGGATCAGTGACAATCACAGCTCGGCAAGCTGTCGACTTGATCACTTCATCTGTGCCCTCGCTCTCAACACACATTCACACAAACACACACAACTTAATATGCAACGGCCCTCTGTTAAGTCACACTAAATGTCTGCTTTGTTGTTACTGTGTATGCCAGCTGCATGCTGGGAGCAGAGACACACAGTCAGCATAATGACCCTGTAGCTTTTGAATGCATGCTAGGGGTTGGAGCGCTATACATCAGAGGCTAAACTCACACATCTGCTGGCTTTGAAGCTAGTCCAGAAGTAACACATGGCAGAGTATAGTGAGACCAATTTAACACAGGGGCACTGGCACGCACACACAAATGCCCAAATGCACAAACACACACTGAGAGCCCCAGCAGAGATAGATAATTATTGTATGAGTCATGTCTTCTAAATTTAATAATTAGAGTAATGATTATTATTATCACCACTGATTGACCTGAAAATGACAGCTAAGCCAGTGTGTGTGTACGCATGTACACGCATGTACACACACACACACACACACACACACACACACACACACACACACACACACACACACACACACACACACACACACACACACACACACACACACACACACACACACACACACACACACAGCTCATTTGCAGAGGTTGTGGAATTATCTGTGGGTGGGTGGTGAGGTGACAAAGAGCAACTCTGATTCAAAGAGAGCAGAGAATGAGATGACTGCATAAATTCAATTGTTCTGTCTTGTCTTGGAAGCAACTCCAGCTCAGAGTATAAACAATTTATATACAAGGATAGTAGCTACAGTACCTAGTTGGTCAGGTGTGCTATGAAGCAGCCATTTTCTGCAGGGATTCTGGTATAAGTTGTGCCACGTTTTTCAAATGAAGATTGGCCTTTAAAACATCCATACATTTGTCAGCAGGCAGGATTTAGGACCCTTCAACTGTTTGGTTTAGGTGATCACAAATAAGGTGGAATAAACTGGTGTAAAGCTTTGCTCAAGTATTCCCTTCATTTACGGGCTGTAAACACCAGTCGTTCTGAACTGTGATTTGACAAATGTTATTATTCTCATATCTCTATGTGACATTTCTGCCAACGAGACTGCAACCTAAATCTAAACGTGTTGCATCATTCTTGGTAAAGTTTGGACTGAATGGTAAGATTAAACCTCAGGAGTCTTTTCATCGCTGGAGCCGACACGTCTGTGGCAGCATCACCTATCAGATGAAGTCCAAAGCTGCTTAAATAGATGCACTCTCTGGCAAAGTGTTTGCAAAAACAGGTGGGTGTATCAAAAAGTCGATACTGACTGTGGACTCTCTCGTCTCGTCTCTCCAGCACTGTTGATATGCACTACTGGTCGGTCTCACACACACGCACACACACGCACACGCACACACACACACACACACACACACACACACACACACACACACACACAGTGTCTCTGAGCAGCATGCCCTTCAGCAGTTGCTGGCCACTGAACCAAGATATTCCCCGTTACGCTGGGAGTGAGGCGGGAGAAGCAGCAGGATACCGTGTCTTTCTCCTCCCTGCGTTTCACATCTCTTTCCTGGGGGGAAGACATCATCACGACCTGCAGAGGCTGTCCGGTCTCCAGTCAGTAGGTCAGGACTGAGATTAGCAGTTAGCTCCGAGGCTTAATTAGTTCCTATGGCACTGCTGAACTTCCCATTGGACATCGTACAATCCATGCCCTCGGGCTTGACCCTCTACTGTAAGTGGGAGGGTCTCTGTTAACCAACATCAATATATATGTGATGAGACACAAAGTGAATGTATGGAAGAGTCTGGCATCGATACCCGTTGTAGTTGCACCTGAGTCCAGCCTCTATGAAGACTTCTTTTTCAGGGGCTTTTCTAACAGATTCTCTCCATGTATACTTGGTTGATAAAGTATTTTCTGTTGGCTGAACAAGACTAATTTAATCTTTCTGATTTGATTCTCTGAGGGAGCAGCAGGGCGGCGAGCGCAGCACTTCACTCGTGTGAGTTCTTGACCTGACGTGGTGCAGCGGCCCTGACAAGACTGACAAAAAGGGTTGAAGAGGGTGGGTGTGCACGTGTGTGTGTGTGTGTGTAAGCATCCGTGCATGCGTGTAGAGAGAGAGAGAGAGAGAGAGGCTGACAGAGAGAGGGAGAGAGAGATTCTGGCCTGCCCTCTGCTAGATTAATGTCACCCGTCTTCTTCTCCTCCATCTCAAGCACCACCTCCATCCACTCTGCACGACCTTCCCTCCTCCAAGAGAGAGGCCATCCATCCATTTGTTCACCCATACATCCATCCACCCATCTGGCTGACTGATGCACAGGAGGGGAATGAGACTGTCAAGATCCCTGAACTTCAGCAGCCTGTCTCTCTCTCTCTTTCTCTCTCTCTCTCTCTCCCTCCCTCCCTCCTCCCTCCCTCGCCATTAGGAGTGGTTGAAGGACTGATAGTAAGGACAGCATATCTTTATAGTTAATATTAATGTGCAGAGACAGAGGACAAGGTCTCCCTGTAGAGAGCTTTACCTTGACATATGCTCACTGATTCTCCACCTTTACCTCTAACTCTCCGTCTCCATCCATAGCTTTCATCCTCCTCCTGTCTTTTGACACATTTTTGTTTCTTTTCACCTTCTCCCTCCCTCTCTTATCTTTTTTTCTGTTTCTTCTCTTCCACACCTTCTCTACTTTGCCTTTATGTATCTATCTCTATTTATCCCTCTCTGTCTTCTGGTACGTAGAGTTTGAGGCAGCGAGACGGAGAATGAGACAGAAAAATGAGGGTTATAAAATGAGGGATGAAGGACTGGACCTGTGAGGGATGAGTTTGGCCCCGCAAGCAATATGGCTGCCACATGGGAGGCCGACAGGTCCTGCCTAATACCCCAGACTTTTGAGTTATACTGCTGTGTAGCGGCTACACACTGACACGCATACACACACACACGCAGAGTCGCTGACAACCAGCTCCTGCTGAGGTGTAAATCTCAGGCTTTGCATGTCGGCCACTAAAACCAGGTGTAGAGCAGCGAGCTTCACATTGAATCTGGACCAGATTACATTCACAATCAGTCGACTGACAGCCAGAAGAAACAGAGGGAAACAGACAGCTTTACATGATGAGATGAACAGCAGATGTTTATTCTGCATTATGCTTTTAAAACCAGGCTGTTTTCCTCCAGCTGCTAATATAAATAAAAGAAAGCTAACATGCAGAGGTAAATTTAGAAGGCTACAGTGTCAGGCCCATTCAATTTGATTTCTTTAAACGTTTCTGGGATTAAATGAGGCATTCATTGTACATTAACAGTAAAAGAAAGCCAAATTGTTGAGTGAGGTTGTCATCCATCCAGAGCACCAAGTATCCTGGGGAGTGTGGGCAGGCCGCATATCTCTTGTTCAAGGATACAGTGACAGATATGGTCAGTTTGGGGACTGAGCCTTGATAATACCTGTCACAGAATCTGAGTTGTCATCATCAGCAAAATTAAGACAAACTCCAGTACAATCTTCGATTCGTCTGGTGGGATTTTGGCAATTCTGAAATCTCATCGGACAGTGGGAAAATGGCTAGCAAACTGAGAGTTACCAGGAAAAACTGAAGAAAGAGGAATGATAGCAGTCGGAAAGCAGAGTCTGGATAGATCAATAGTTGGGCAGACAGAAAATCTGCCATGTAAAATGGAATATGTATAATCTGGAGCCTAGTATGAAACCAGAGCTGTCCCTGTTTGCAAAGAGGCAGACAATGGGATAGCCATGTTCTCTCATCTACTGAGGTCTTGTTCTCAGGGTTTCAATTAGGGCCTCCTGATTTCCCCAGAGGGCCCCTCCCTCTCATGGAGATGCCTCATTAACAGAGGAAACACACACACACACACACACACACACACACACACACACACACACACACACACACACACACACACACACACACACACACACACACACAGGCCCGAAATGCTGCATTCAGGCACACACTCACAATCCCACACGCACGCAGGCACACACACTTACCCCTGACTTCTCATCAAAGATCTTGATCCCTCCAAAGGAAACAGTCAGAAACACCTTCTGTTTGTGATCTCCTTTGGACCGTGCTGCAGCAGCTATACCCTGAGGACAAAAAAGACAGACAGACACACACACACACACGGCGCAAATAACCATGTTAGAAGCAGGACTGAAACTCATGTACTGTGTAATACGAGGATGACTCCATAAAGAACTTCCCTTTGGGCCACCTCTCGATCTAAAAGACAATTTTCCTCTTGGATTATCTTTCAGTCGTCAGTAAATGTCAATACAAATAATAATAATCTCTCAACAACATCAGCAATAAACATCACAGTGGCATCAATTTCCATCAGTCATACAGAGATAAAGCCACTGCACAAGATGGGCATTTACAAAAATGACTTGGACAAAACATAGTGAAGATTTGGAAGATATTACATTATTCAAAGACAATATCTGATAAACAAAATAACAAAACAGCATTACACTGAAGAATATATTTGATTACTGGTAAAGGAACAACAGAACAGTTATAGCCAGATCACTAGTTTGAAATAATTAACACCAGTATTTGAGAAAAACAACATTCATTAAAAGCTATTAAAGGCGGAAAAACAATTGTTTGTGTAATATATCATTATATAATATATAATGCGTATCAAGCAACATTTGCTTTGATCAGTCAAATGCAAAAGCTTTTTATATCTTACATTGTTGAAAGATTATGGGAAATGTAGGGAATCTATAACTACAAAAGCAGACAAGGAGTGTACAGTGAAAAAGTTAAATCACAACTCTTCATGAGCACCTCATTTGAATTCACAGAAGGCATCATGACATACTGATCTTAAGTAAGTGTGTCTAAGGGTGGAGTTTTCCCTTAACGTGCATTATACGTGAGGCACAAAAGAAGAAGCGAGAGGAGCGAGGTTTCAGAGAATGGAGGGAGTCGGGCTACGAGAGGGAGGAGCAGTACGAGAGAGGAGGTGGAGAGATCAGAGAAAAGGAGTTGATGGATTTCCTGTCTGAATAAATGAGGAGGAGGGGAGCTGTTTGATCAATGAGCCGTCTATCCTCTCCATACCCTTCCAGGCCTCGGCTTCATAGAGTTTTCACTACACATAAACAAAACATAAATGTAATTTCCTCAATTCAAATATATTCCGACATAAATTATAAATGTATCTGGCTGTATTTGGACCTCATGTGTTACATGACAATTAATAATGAATAAGAAGGCTACGTTTATTGGAAAATAAAGCGAAATCTAGGCTCTGTGTAAAGTTTTGACTGTTTATTTTAGTGAAATTATTTACATATGTGTTCTCCATATACATGCTGCAGTAAAATATTTCACAAAACCAGCTTGCGCATTAGGGATTTTATTGATGAATGAATTTAAAAATGTCCTGTTTGTCCTCACCTTTATCCGCCCCCATCTCTCTCACCTATCATCCAAATTATTCCCTGCCTATGTACCTTCTCTCCTCTGCTAACTGCCCCATCTGTCTACCTCTCCCTCTAATTCTTTTTGTCCTTGCAAATGAGACATTTACCCCGAACCCCTCTCATCTATATGGCTAACCTCCGTACTTCCCCCCCCCGTGCTGATCATCTCCGTCTTCCCTATAAAATACAACGTCCTTATTTTTATTTTATCTATCATTTTTATTTTACACCTCTACTCTGGCAATTTGCATAGTAAAACGGCAACTAACTATACATGCACGCACACATACACAAAAACACAGTTGTGCTGTGATGTACAAAACATGCATATTTAAAACTTGAACTTAAATATGCATGTTGTTGAACTACTTGTGGACCGCTGTGTTGGCTGTTGATGGGGCTTTTGTGGGTCATGTTAAATTATTAATCCTCCAGATTTAGTCATGGCTCACTACGAACATGCACAGATGCATGTTAGTAGGGTTGGGTATTGTTTGGGGGTACAGAGTTGTACACCAAATTGTTTTCAAGCATCTGCTGCATGTCCCTGTGTCTGAATCCTTTCACATGAATTACACCGACACTTTCAACCATTTACCTTTAGGCATTTTGTTGTTGTGTCGACTTGAGTTTGAAGTGGTTACTAGCTAACTGTAGGCTAACGTTACGCACCGCCAGAGCCGTTTAGAGTGTGTTGCCACCAGTTAAGTGTAATATTAACTAGACACGTGCTGAGATGTTAATGTTGCCTGTAAGCAGGGTAACCATTTCGGTACAGAGCACAGGCAACGTAATGAGGCATCGAAATCTGCGTTATGAGTCGGTCTGATCGGTACTGGCCTTGATGGAAGCGGTGCCTGATTAACACCAGATTTCAGTATCGAACCCTAGGTGTTAGTAGGGAGTCAGTTCTTAATTGAAGACCCATCAATAGAGACAGAAGAGAAGAGGAGAAATGTTCCTTACCTTGAGCTTCATCATGGAGTCCTGGCAGAGTTTGTCTCCACGGGCCGCCGTGACTTCGTCCAGGCCGATGAGCTTGGCCTTGTAGCGGACGCCATCGCCCTTAAAACGTCTGATGAGAGCCGCCTCACTGCGATCCTGCCCTGCAGACACACACAGAGACACACACTCTGTAGTCTACAGTCCATCTTCCAGTCAAGGACCTCCATCTACCTCAGACTTAGGCTATTACCTCAGAATCATCAATCACACAGACCACAGAACAGCCCAACGGTAATCTGACAAAAAATACAACCGTACAACAGGTCACAGCTTCTGATGTTGATATTATTGTGCAACTATGTCAGATTGGAGCGGTAAACTGTGGTGTCATACGGACGACACTGGTCAATACATTCAGATGCTTAAATCAATGAAGTTTGGAAGGACTAGAGCTGCAACGGCTCTCCAGCTCCTTTCTTGTGCAAAATAATAGCATTTTGCTCTTATCTCCCCCGTCTCCCACAGTCCTCCCCCTCTCTCCTCACCCTTCATTGTGTGGTGGATTGTTGGTATTGTGCTCATGCATTAGAGAGTGCCGGCGACGGTGTGCGCATGTTGACCTTGCTCTTGTCCAGGAAGTCTCAATGTTATCTCCTGATGTGACTACAACACTCATCTTCACAGACAACACAAAGCCGAGGAAGAGAATGGCCACTTGTGAGGTTCGACTCACTTTCTCTTCATCGTGCTCTCTCCATCGTTCTCTCATTCTGTCTCTTTCTCTGTCCTGCAGTGCGCAAACATTTCATCATCAAATATTGTAGAGAGGGAACATTCATGCCTTTGTGTGTCTCTGCACTTTGTTTCTCAGTGTGTATGCACGAGTGGAAGACTGCAAGAGCGATAGTGAGAGGGAGAAGCATAATGATAATGCAGCATATTCAGATAATATATTGAGGCATTAGTTCTGTACTCTATAACAGCGTGACTCTTGGAAGGTCATAGTCTGAGTGATGGAATGGTCCCACTCCTCCTCTGCTCGTTCTTTCACACTCCCTCCATTCACAGAGTCCCCACAGCACTGCGGTGTAGTAGAAATGAGCTCTTTAACCACAGGCGAGAGCATCGTTTTATATGAGGCTATTGAATCATCTCTCTGTCCAACACTAATCTCCCACCTCCCTCTGCTTTGTCTGCTGGCCCACACAAACATTCCCATTTGTAAATATGCATTTGTATCACCTGAATGAAGTCCATTTTTTAACTGGAACAGTTGGACAATGTTTAAGGGTATTTAAGGCAAAAAAAAAAAAGCCTCATTATCGGAGAATTAACTGTGTATCATGCCACACATTGTGAAATCCACACACACACGCACACCAATATGGTGCGGATGATCTTGTTCCTTTGAATCAACACACACACACACACTCAGTGTCACTGCTTTGAGTAAACCGACGACATGTATACGTCAGAGTCTTCAGAGACAAACGAGCTGAGGAACATCTGTCTTTATTTCGGAGAGAGTAAGAGAGAGAACAGCGGTGCAGCGCTCTCTCTATTGTGTCACGTCTCATTTTAGATGAGATGAGAGCTAGTGATCAAACCACCAGAGGACTGTTCTGTTCAATGCACAGACGACATTTAAAGACATTTAAATATTGCCTTCATTAAACCTGAAACAAGCGTGCACCATGCAACAGTCAACAGCTATAAAGACCCCCCCCCACACACACACATCTCTTCCCATTGCTTCAATAACATGAAGTGTGCCACGGCGGCTGTGTATAAAGGATCATACTCATATTTCATTCACATGCAAACAACAGCTGTCTGTCAGGAGACACAGTGTCTGTAAATCTCTTTGACTGCCAGTGGAAAATCAAGCAGGAGACTTTAATGTCATACAGTAAACTCGATGAAGACACTTTTATGTGAAGCCGACAACAAACATTTAAGAGTTCTCTTGTAAACAAAGTTTTGTTGAGCAAAGTCAAGTTTTTCTATATTTTAAGCTATGAATTGTTTATAGCTACGATTATCTGCTGATGGACGGAACAGCGTGAAACAGGTGGCAGGATGTGAACTACCTATTATTCCAACAATCTGCTACAGTCCCCATGTCCAGGGACAAATGGAACAGTTAGGTTTGATTTAACTGTGCAGCACAAACATGGATTAAATGTTTGAGGGGATCAGCTTGACAAAAAAAAAAAAAATGTTTTATATTCTGACTTTGTACACATTCATTCTTTTATAAATGTTATATAGTCTGCTGTGCAGCGCTTCATTTGTGTGTGTATGTCCGTACTTTATGTTAATGTGTGAGTGTTAAATAACGCTGAAGGTGTCCTACTGCTTTTGTCTCACTGGCACAGTGATTTTCATTTGAGTCTGACATTTAAGACCTGCTCCCTCCATCTGCATCCATCACCATTACTGCTGCTATACTTAGCACAGCGAGGAGGAGAACACAGAGAGCAGGGGAAGTCGAGAAAGGCCAAGAGGAGACGAAAGGGAGAGAAAGGTGGAGGGGTCCAGAGTGACTTCTCCTCTTGAGTGGTTTATATTACTACCTTTTGGGGACATGAAAGACATCCCTGTGTGTGTGTCAGCAGGGGAAGCATTCAGTGCGCTGTAATTAAATGTCTGCTATTGCTGTGACCCCACTGAGCCTCAAACACAACTAATGAAAGAATCTCCCATTTCATCTGTCATGGCTGCTCGCACACACGCGCACACATACACACAAGCTTCATGCTTTTCTTTATAACGTTCTCACAGAAACACAACCATCCACACCCGCATGTTCACGCATGTCCCACCTACCAACACTAATGAAAGAATCTACTGGTGCATCTTTCGTGGTTGCATCAAAGGTGAACACACAGCAAACACAAACAATCTCTTTTTTACACATATTCTTATTTAGATTCTGCACAAACTAATGTGTACAAACACACAACACAAAGAGTTGTAAAGCTTGAATTCTGCTTTCTATACCGTTAAGCAGTTACTACCTTACAACTCGTTTATGTGCGTGTGTTGTGTGTATACGTGTGTGATAGTACTTGGTATGCAGGGGTGGTTCGACTGTCTGTCTGAAGCAACAAGCAGAGAGGGAGGGAAGGACATAAAGCGAAGAGCGGAGGCTAGAAAGGAGGAATAGAATGTGATGGATGGATGAATGAGCGAGGTCTCCATTGGATAAATGTCACTCAGGATTAGAACATTATGACAGGCAGAAAACCGGAGTCCTACTCGTACACACACACATCCACAGGTGATAGATGGCAGGTGACTGCTGGTACAGTATGTATAACCCTTCAGGGAAGCCCTGAGCATCGCCCCCGGCAACTGTAACCTTCTGCCTCCCACGTGCCCCCTCCATCACTCTCTCTCTACCAGCTGGTTCCCCTTATAACCTCGTCTCCTACACGATATCACCACCCCTTCTTTACCTCTGCATGACTCTGGTTTACATTTGGATTACATACATCGGATTTAATTTCTACTTCACCTTTTCCTTTTCTTTCTTACAAACGTGTGGGACACTGACTGTACAGGAATGTTCCAGTTTACTTTATCACCTCTGCCAAGGAGGTTAAGATTTCACCTGTTTGTTAGCAGGATTATTCAAAAACTACTAAATGGATTAGCACGAAACTTGGAGTTAAAATGATGGAATTATAATTATAATCTACATCAGATCCAGGATTTTGTATTCTTTCTTTAACAGTGCGAGATATATATTTTCAGAGAATAATTCATGGATCTAGATCTTGATTGTCTTGATGTACTGAACGTAAATGTGCTTTCATAAGGGTGTCACAGCAAATAACTAGATTAGATAGGACCTGATATGTAGGAAAAGCCCAAACGACAAAAATAACACCCAGGTTCTATGAAGATGGATTTTCCATTTTAATCATAATCAATCCTGTTGATTTGTCCGTCTTCTTCCCTCTCAAAGGTTCTGAACAAGAACTTTTTGCCAACCATTTTATATATGTCTCCGGGATTAGAACAGCTAGTTCAGTGCTGGTTCTAAACCTGCCTGTCTGGAATGGTCTGTTTGCTTGGTCTGTGGTGATGCTGGTTGCAGCTATTCTTCTGAAACTGTAAAAGTGACCCACAGTAATTGAACCGAGGAAAGTAAAGACTGCTGCTGGACTCAGTCCACAGAACCCTGAAGCTGCTCCACCGCTGCTGCACAAAGAGCTGGTCACCTGTTTATTCAAAGTTCAGGAGAATCCGTGGTCATTGGCGTTGACGTCAATGTGCTGTTGTTGTGAATATCATTGTCACTTATGTTAAGTTATTACAGTGACAGACAGACAGAGATTTCTGGAATTAGTAGATAGATTAACTCATACAGTTATCGTAAAACATATTCAACTTGTGCTGCTTTTTGATGGATTTACGTACTAATATGTCCTTACACAAAATGAATGAGCTGCTGAAGTATCCAGGTGATCATCAATGATGCATTCAAGCACATGCTGAACATCCAGGCTGTAGATTGAAGTCAGGTGCAGGGGGTTTGAAGTGTGAGGCAATAACGTTTACCGTCAGTCTAGTCCACTAATTTCATTAGACATAATAGAATAAAAGTGGAATCGTGGCTTTGGTTTCATTTCTGATTCGTGACAGGAAGTTGTGGACCTGATATGTGTATGCCTCAGAAATTATGTTAGTGGAACAACCGCTGATGCGACTCTCAACAGCAGTGCCTCTGTGTTCACTCATCTGTTTCGTTTCAGCAGACCTGTGGTGTGTGCAGAGGCTGGTATAAAGTGTGGAGCTTGTTTCACTGTGCTCCAGATGAAGCAGCACCCAGAGGCTCTTAACTACAGCTGGGATGGTTCCCAACAAACACTCAACAGCACATGAGGGAACCCGCCAGTTACTCTCCAATTAATCCTGCTACTAAACCGCGCTGCCGAATGTTTATTCGTGAATGTGAACGTGTCGGGTTGTTTCTGTGTTTTCTGTACCTATCAGAGACACGTTCGGACGAAGCACTCACTCATACTCACTCTCTCACAGACTCTTTTAAACCCACAAACAGCATGTGCCAACAAAACAACAAGTTTTCCCTTCAGCTCCATGTTTAATTCTGGCAGATTGATTTGGCACACAAGAGCTTTCACTTGACTGAGGATGTGCACATGCTACAAATACATAAGCATCGTTGCTGAAGTGAATTGCCGGATGTCAGATGAGATGATAAAGTACCGTTGCCACTCATCAAATAAATGAGTGCTGGGCCTCTGCTGATGTGCGCTTTTTCTATCTTATTTGCAACATGACTGCTCTTGTGTTTATGAAACCAAGATGCTTCTTCTGAGCTCTAAGTCTGCCACTAAATTATGCTAAGGTTACACAGAAAATTATACTGTGCCTGTAGTTTTTGATATCATTTTTCTGCTTAATCATTATGACTAATTTGGCATTTATCCGAGAAAAAGCTGTGTGACTCAATGTCTTAAAACAAGGCTTTAGAGTTGAACTAAGTGAATTGAGACTTTGGGCAAATCTGAAGTAGCTTGAGTGCTGTTATTTTCTGTCTCTGTCTCTGTCCTCTGTCTGCATCTCCATTACATTCTCCCATTACCCCAGTTCCACCACCCAATGACCTGGATGACGGTCACAGCTGTGTATGCATTAAAGCATGTGTGTGTGTGTGTGTGTGTGTGGAAACATCCACACTCTTTGACAAGGTCGCTTTGGAAAAGCAGACAGAAAATCCTTGACCTAAATGGTGACAGTTGGAGAAGACAGACACCTCTGAGGACACCTCTGAGGTGTAATGTTAAAGGAGACATAAAATGCCTTTTCAGGTTTTCCTTCCTCTAGTTATATGTTATTTGTTTTTTGTGAATATAAAAGTTCTGCAATGTGTAAAAGCCCACAGTCAGCAGTAAAGGGAGCTCCTCTCCCCCACAGAAAACACTGCTGCTGAAGCTCTCGTCAGTAGTCCGGCCAGTGTCATGACGTCAGGTGCCTTCATGATGCCCTACATTTGCATAATATACACCTAGCAGCTTGTCTGGCACGGGACGCAATAGCAGAGACTGACATTTCCTACACGCAATGGAAGCTGTTGACCAATCACAACAGAGTAGGCCAGCTGGCCAACCAGACCAGGGCTTTATCGGGAGAGAGGAGCAGAAGCCAAGCATTTCAGACAGAGGCTGAAAAGAGGAGCTGCAGCAATGGACAAAATGAGGAAAGTGAAGTGTTTTCTGAACACTACAGCATGTAAACCTTTTCAAGGAATAACAAGGAATAAACAAATTTAAGTTACGAAGCAGAATATGATCAAAATGGTAATAGTGGTCTCACACTGAACTGCAGTCCAGTAGACTTGTGCTTAAATATTCCTGAACTCAGTCAACATCCACTAAAATGTATCTTTGAATGTGTAAAATTAATTGTTATTAATCAGAGTTTTGATGAAATAAATATCCACTATTATGGGGGGGGGTTCTAATCTGTATTCAAGAGCGTGGTCTTTCAGTTTGAGAGCAGGACTTTCACCTTCAGATTTTGTAATGCCCTCGCTTGAAACATCATCACAATACCTGGCATCCTATCGGTTGGCAAATTTTGACGGACACACAAAAAATTGGAAAGCAGCAGAAAGAATCTAAGAGCACAGGAGCAGATGTTTCTCATTGGCACAAAAGCAGCGTGAACGCAAGAAGAACTGAATCAGGGTTTATGTAAGTGCAGGGTTTTGAGTGAGAGCATTACAAAATATGAATGTTAAAGTCCTGCTCTCAAACTGAAAGACCGCACTCTTGAATAAAGATTGGAAAAAACATGTGTTCAATGAAAATAAATTGAAAAATTTGTCTCGAGATCTCTGAGGTGTCATCTGCCTTCAACAGCCTGTTTCAATCGTAAAATCTAGTAAATATGAAGGAATTTATAAAATATCCTTTTGTCAAGCTTGAAAATATTGAGTTGTTATTTTCTAACTACATCTCTAATATCTACCAGACCATTTTTAGTGTACTGTAACAGAGCCATTGCCGAGGGGCCTGGACGGGTTGTGTGCTTGTTATTTTTTCAGTGTGTTAATCTTTGTATTTAGCCACAAACCCACTGGTGATCTTCATGTGCACTTAGTGGAATTTGAACTTGAGGGGATGCTTGTGAATGCAAAGTGCAAACAGCACAACTTCTCTGCTCTGTGCCTGTTACTTGTCAGCATTGTTGCATTTACAGTGGCAAAGTTGTTATCACAGCGTGTCCTGGGTTTATTATTTTCACCAGAGCGAGACGTACAGGCCGCTCTGCAAAAAGCACCCAGCTGATATGAGCAAAGTGAAATGTGCTGTTTGTACATCACCGTGATGGTCAAGAGTTAAGTCTTAATGGAACTTTGATGATGTGGACATCAGTGGTCCTGTTTACATGTGTGGGTATGAATCTCATCTAACACACACGCATGTTGGGAAATAAGATGCTTTTATCATCTCCTCGACTCTTCTCATTTTTCTATGTTCTCCTTATTTAACAACAATAGCTCAGCTAGCATTAGGCTGTTCTCCTGTCCTCAATCCTGTTGACTCTCCATTATTCTCTCTCTTAGTCCTCTTCAGCATCCCTCTGTCTATCCAGGACTCATTGTGGTAAAGCTTGTTTCTCGCCCTGCCTTTAATTACATGGTAATTGGTCTCACTAACAAGGGGAATGTTTAAGTGTGTGTGTGCAACTGTGTGTTTTCTGGGCTCTGACAGGACATCAGAGAGTGGGCTGTGTAAACAAGCCACTAGCATCCTGTCATGCTACACTAAAGTAGTACCCCTCATGGACTGTCACACACACACACACACACACACACACACACACACACACACACACACACACACACACACACACACACACACACACACACACACACACACACACACACACACACACACACACACACAATCTTGTTAAGGGCACTCATTGGCAAAATGCATTCCCTAGCCCCTTACCCTAACCTTAACTACCACAACTAAATGCCTAACCCTAACCCTTAACCTAACCCAAACCTATTTCTAACCCTAACCCTAAAACCAAGTCTTAACCAACAAACAGTGCATTAAAGGGGGGGGTCCGGCCAAAAGGTCCTCACTTTCCCACAATGTCCTCACTCCGTAGGTTGTAGGCTCAAACTGGTCCTCACAAGAGAGCTGTACATGAGCGCACATCATAGCGTGCCTTTTCAAACCCTCAAAGACACGTCTGACCGAAAAGTGTCAAACGCATTTGTTTCCTAAATCCTGTCTGTGTGAACAGGAGGAGTACTGGTGTGTGCTGATGTTTGCACGTCCATCCAAATATGTGACAGTCAAACACAAGAGGGCCATCTTTCAAAGCATAAGGAAGCACAGGTAACTCCTCAAAACACAGCAGTCCACCTTTCATGCCAAGGCAAGTTTGCCCGAACAAAGCCTTCATCTCTGCTAAAATATGGAGCCACTTGATGTTGTTGTCCCCCCCTCTATCTCTCTGCGTCTCATCTTGCGTAATGAACCCTCTCCCTTGTTTCACTCAGCTAGGGTCCTGGAAGAGAGGGATGGAAGACTGAAGACATCATACAGCATGGAAATGAAAGAGAAACTCTGCCATCTGCCAGAGTCTCTTTTTGTCTCCAAGGCTCTCTTATCTCCTCACTGTGTACATACCATCATCACTTCCACATCCACAGTCCAACTGAAATCAAATCACTCTTTTTTCTCTGTTAGCAGCAGACACGTCTCTGTTTAATAAATTAAATGTCCTGTAGTTTCTCAGAAAAATATATAATACACTTTTTATGTTATATTTAACACTGTTTGGCCTATAACTTAAAAAAATATATAAAGGTTAGAGCACAGAAAGGAAACATGGGAGGAGAGGGAGGGATGTGCTCTCTAAAGAAAGAATATCACAGCATTAAGTGGAGGCCACTGCAGTCATATGCTATGGGTCTTAATCAACAGGTGCCCCACAGTTAATATTTGTTATGACAGCAGCCAGTATGCCAGAATACTGGTGCATGTCTACAAAGGCAGATCATATTTTGCATAAAGCCAATCAAATAATACAATTTAAGACTGTATTTGCATTCAGCTGTCATAGTCTCACAGTGAAACTGACTGACAGAGAAAGAAAGAGCCACAGCCACAACCCACATTATTTTATTACACCCTTATCTGCATTGCTACATATCTTTGTGCATTACCACCACCTGTGGATCAGTGGGATAGAGTGAAGGGGGAGTGACGGAGACAAACAAAAAGAGGATGTGTTAAAAAAAAAGTCACCAAAACTCTTTCAAATGTATTAATTAATACATTTCAATTGTTTATAGGTATGTGCTTGTGCTTTCATACATTTCCTGTATTTTAGCATTTTGATAAATCTCTGATCCCATGCTGTAACCTTGACCTTTGACAAATTTGAAAAAAATAAATAGATAATGCAGGTACTGACTCTAACCCCAACCAACATGCAGAGTTTAATCCAAATTAGATTAAATTATGAGATTGGATTCAAATAGCCTGAGTTATTGCTGTGACAGACTGCTACTGATTACAATACAATCGCCCCCTATTGCGTAGCATGGGCGTCATTACAATGGAATGATTGAACTTCAGTTTACCTTTCAAAGAAAAATAATGCTTGATTTATTTTGTTTATTATTGTCATCATTACTACAACAGTTGTAGTGCTGATGTGTCTCAGAACAACTCTGTGTAGACAGTTCAGTCTGTGTGTTGTGAGGAAACTGAAATAGAAAAACAGCAGCCTGTCAACATCTAACAAATAAGAGATGCCGCTTCAATGCACAGTCCTTCAACCAGCACTGCAGGGTGAGAGTATAGGCCTCTATTACAACCTGTAGGTGACATTGGGACATTTTGCTTTTGTGCAAATTACAAGCAGGGAGCAAACTGTTGCTATGGAGACTGTAGTTAGTGATGTGGTGGGCAAAGCCACACCAACTAGTGTGGAGGAGAGGACTAAGCTGAACATACTGAGAGGATCACAGAGTACACTGGCTACTGCAGCTGCCACACACACACAAGCAAATAAAAGAAAGGCTTTCACAGATATATATTTCCCTCTCTGAGTCAGGCGTTTTGAATGCTAATTCAGTGTGGTCATATTTGAAAGCTTGGATGATGCTTTTTGAACACTAAGAAGTAGGGGCAGAGGAGTGTGTCGGATGTGGGTTTGCGCCAAGGAATGAGATATGCGGGGATGGGATTGATCACCGCTCGCCACCCTCACCTTATAGTGCTGCAGAAAGTGGATGGATAAATAGGTAGGCACAAAAGTAGCAGAGACTGGTGAAAGGGAAGACAGCAATGATGGATGTCACTAATTTTACAGAAATAAACTGATGGGAGCGAAGGGCAACAGAGAGCAGAATGGACAGAAAGGAGGCAGTTATCTCTAAATATAGTTTTAATGCTGACTGAAAGGCCCTGTTTGGAAAGTGTGTGTCACTATCTGCTTCTCAGTGTCATTTTTGTCTTCTGCTCCCCAATCCACTATTGGCTTTCACTGACAGCCACAACAACAGACAGCCAATTCAATTCAATCTCTGTCTGATTGGAGGGAACAGATCTGATTACCTCTCATAGACAGCACACACACACAGATAGACAGACACACACTCACACACCCACAAAATACTGTTGTTTGTGCCCCAAGATTCCCCAGGGAAAGATATCAGAGTAAATGGCTGCTGTGATTGTGCCAGATAGACTGGATGTGTGCATAATATCCACACGAAGAAGATAATGTGTTTGCTAATCACACACCAGAGACGAGGAAACACACACCCACACGTATCCACCCATATCAACACACACTCTCACTCTCTCTCTCTCTCTCTCTCTCTCTCTCTCTCTCTCTCTCACACACACACACACACACACAAAGGCTAACAGCTGCACAGCTATAACCCTTAACCACTCTTTTCATGCCGCTGGCTGCCAGCTCCACTGTAGAAACACCCTCCCACACATCCTCCGCCAAATCCCATTGAGGGAGAGTTGTCAGTTGTGATGACAGTTGTCTGAGTGTGTTGACAGCAGCAGAAGTTATTGGAACTTGTAATAATATAGTGTCACATCATGAGCGACAGACAGGCATCCGTGAACGGTTGATTTGAACATTTAATGATGTTGCGAGTACAATACTGCGAATACAAAAAGAAAAAGAAAACTATTTCAGTTTGTCTGAGGCAAACGATGAATTCTAAACCACAAAAGCTGTTTACGAGCAGGGTTGCAGAAGTGAGGATCATCCAAATGATCTGCATGATCACTGGTTAACTGCCAAATACAAGCTTGCAAATCACAGTCGCACTTTACCAACATTTTTAGCCTCATATACGCATTCACAACCCTGATATTGTCCATACATGCTGTAACAACAATGCAGGCGCAGTGCCAGATCCACAGAGATATGCTAAAGTCAGCACAGTTTATTCACCAAGTGGGATTTCACTATTATGAACTGCTTTTTGTTGAGCTTATGTCAGAATGGAGAGGCTGAACGTCTCACTGCATCATCTGAGAATAAACACTGTAAACAATCAGTTTGTTCTGTTACACAACTGATCTAAATTAAAACACTACAATGAAAATCCACTGTCTCACAGCCTGAGATAGCACAACAATCCATCTGCCCAGTTTTGACAAGTAAACTATACATCCTCTGTAGGGAAGCAACAGCAGAGCATATGTTCATAAAGCATGAGGTAATTACATTAAATGCACTACTTTACATTGGACCGTCAGACTGATTTTCTTGCACAGCGAAAGCAGAGATGCGATTCTAAGATTCCCCAGAGTCAGGCATCCATGCTTCATCATACTTCATTAGGAAGGTAGGCGTTGAGATGAAAAAGTTTTTAAGTGGAGACAAAACTGTCTGCAGCCGCTGGGCTCTTCACAAATGTCAGATTGGCTCAGTGTTGTAATTAGACATCCACAGTAAAGTGTTTGTACTGGCAGAGTGTCATCTCCATGCTTTATTGATGATAAAGATTATCAAACTGTGCTTTCTTTTAAAAAACTAGCACTTGTACAAGTTAACAAGTGTGCACTCAGGACATCTTTCTGGAATCAACAGCCCCACAGAAACGAGAGAAAGTCTAAATAGATGGTTCCCAACCTGGGGATCGGGATCTCTCAAGAGTTTTAATATATTCTCAACTATGGGTTTTTTCCTACATGTATTCAAGAGTGTGGTCTTTCAGTATGAGAGCAGGATTTATTGATTTCACGCTCAGATTTTCAAACGCTCTCACTCAAAATCCTGCGCTCACACTGAAACACACCCTGCATGTGTTCAGATTTCCTGCACTGCAGCTTCAGCGCTTGTCGTCACGCTCACGCTGCGTCTGTGTGCATGACAAAGGTCAGCTCTTGGATTTCATTCATCATCACGACACCTAGCATTCTATTGGTTGGGGAATTTGGACAGATTTTATAGAAGCGGATATGTCAGGTGGTCACAGAATTGACGTGAGTGTGAGGAGAGGAGCTGAAGCTGGGGCGCAGGAAATCTAAGCACAAGCAGGGTGAATTTCAGTGTGAGTGCAGGGTTTCAAGTGAGAGCATTTCAAAATTAGAACATGAAATCAAGAAGTCCTGCTGTCAAACTGAAAGACCACGCTCTTGAATAATCATAGGAAAAAACATATTGAACAAACTGCACAATGATTAAGAAGATAGGAAAATAGTGAGAACATATTTCTGCTACACATAATTGTTTCATTTTTTACCTCAAACTGGTCAAAATGGATCAAATCCTTGGTTGAACCACCTACATTGACATTGTTAGCACTGTAATCTAATGGAAAATTAGGATTTGCAGGCACATGAGTAGAGGATGTGGATGGAGAAGGAGGGAGGGTGGAGAGAGAGCGAATCAGAGAGGGATAGAGAGGTGAAGAGATGTAATCTTTGTGGCTTTATTGAGGATTAATAAAGACTACTATACTTCAAGAATTGAGCCTGACCAAAGAGGAATGACTAATTTATTGTCAGAGGAAGCAGGAAGCCGCAGTTATTCAGCTGAGGTCATTTAAATGCTAAAAGTCAAAGGTTATCTCTACCTTGTCATGGTAATTCAATAAAAACCTTGTGGTAGAGAAAAAAGGTGCTCTTAAAAAATGACCTCTGAGCTCACAGACGAATCATAATTGTACGTACAAGAAAAAGACCTGCCCTCTGCACTGAGACCTGCAGCAACAACATGATGCATGGAGCCAGGAACACTACATGTGTGATTAATGTGTGACACACGGCAGTCCCATACTCTTTTTATTGCAGTGTTCTTCACAGAGGAGTAAAACAAAGGCCTGAGATTAAACAGCTCTCCTTCACATTGACTCATTAGTCTCTCTTATTCCCTCTCTCTCATCGTGATCAGTCTCTCCTCTGCGTCTCATTCATCTGGGCCAAGGTCGTATGAGTCAAAGCAGTGGGAGGAGGAAGAGGATGAGGAAGAATGAGAGACTATCCTGCTGAGATTCTCACATCAGCAATGGCGGTAAGCTATTAGGTGGATCTTTTTTTTCATTCAAATGCAGCAACTCCAAAGAGACCGAAAGCAGGGGGGCTGGAAAGGAACGGAAACGTGTGTATGTGCCGTACATACATGAAGGTTTCAGGTCAAACACATGAAGCACTAAACAAGAGCCTTATCAAAGTTTTCTATTCTCAGAGCACACTCATTGCTTGTGTTTGGTGTATGATTGCATTAGACTTTCATCACCCTGTGTGTGTGTGTGTGTGTGTGTGTGTGTGTGTGTGTGTGTGTGTGTGTGTGTGTGTGTGTGTGTGTGAAATGACCCAGATCAGAAGAGACATGACTACTGTGTGTGAGTAGAGCTTGATGAGTCTGTAGTTTTACAAATTCTACATGCCATTATTTCTTAAAAAGGAGTTGCAGGTAGGAGTGAGTGTGAAAAGGAGAGAGAGAAAGATGGGGAAAGGGGGGGAGTGAAACTAAAAACCCTCAAGTCTGAATGCTGAAGGCAGACCATTCATCTTTCCTCTCATATGCTCTTCTGGGCTTTCATCCCAGTCTGTGTGTGTGTGTGTGTGTGTGTGTGTGTGTGTGTGTGTGTGTGTGTGTGTGTGTGTGTGTGTGTGTGTGTGTGTGTGTGTGTGTGTGTGTGTGTGTGTGTGTGTGTGTGTGTATCTGCATCTACCCAAATATGGAGAGCAGTCTGAATGATGAACATGATCTCCATTGCAGCAGAGACAATACTGTTTCTAAATAGGACATGGGCATTCAAGCCTTCCCTTAGACAGTGTGTGTGTGTGTGTGTGTGTGTGTCTGTGTGTGTGTGTGTGTGTGTGTGTGTGTGTGTGTGTGTGTGTGTGTGTGTGTGTGTGTGTGTGTGTGTGTGAGAGGCAGCGCTTGTTTGTAGGGGTCGCACGACACCGTGTGCAATGAGGCATCTGCTGCAGGTGATACTGAGAGCGTGCACACGTGTGTGCATCTTTGTGTGACTGTGTGTATCCATTTACGTGTCGCTCCCAACGGTGTCCCGAGTTTTTGCTACATCAATCAGATGCTTATTCAGTGAATGCTGGGCGTCGCTCTTGTTATTGGGCAGGTGGCACCGAGCAGCTGGGTAATGGCTGCCAGCCTGGCCCCTGGCAACACCTCTGCTCTGAGACCACCCAGACCTGTTCTCATACACCTGCTAGCTATATGCCTCTGGAGCTTTTCACACCTGGATCTGTTTGCTTCTCACCAACCACAACATCCCTGCACCTGTTTGGTAGCAACCCACTGCACCGTAGTACCCCCACACCCGTTAATTAGCTACGAACAACACCAGCCCTGCATTCTGTCGTTGAACCTAAATCCATCATCAACAGCCAATCGAGACGCAATTAATAAAGAGAGGAGGGCAGCTGATGGAGCTGTGTGTGTGAAGAACCATATCTAACCAGGGTACAACCTGAGTCAGTAGGGAATTATTGACAGTACTCTCCACAGGGAAACTACATTTTGATTTTTAATAATTCCATGACCTATACTGACTTGATTGCAGCCTTTCAACTACAATCTGAATAGAATTATGGAACGGATCATTCTAATTTAAACCTGTATCACAATCTCAGGAGGACAGGTTCATCATTATGATGTTTCAGAACTTTGCTTGAGGAAATTCTCTCTAACTGGACCTCGTTGAATTTTAATTGAATACCCCTGATCTAAAGTGTGGGAGTTTTTAGTCAGAGACCAGTTTTCATATATTTTGTTGTTGGACGGCTTAATGTAGATTGATATATTCCCTTTACTTAAATGGAACAAGCTCTTGCACTAATTCTGTATGGGACTGTAAAAGGCAGATTAGCAGTTCAGACTGGGGTATTTTTTTGTTGTGGAATAACAGTGCATAGTATGTTTTTTGTCATATTTGATTGTATTGAAGAGAAGATCATTAAATAAATGAAAGAAGTGAAAAAAAGACAATTTTTAAAAATTAATCGGTAATAAAAAATAACCGTTGGATTAATCGAAACATGTATCCTTAAATTAATCAATTAATCGAAAGAATAATTGTTAGATTAATCGATAAATTAATAATCTATAGGTGAAGCCCTAGTGTGAATGAGACTTTAACTGAAAATGCTGCCTGTGTTTCAGGAGGAATCAATTCCCAATTCTCAACAGAATACCAATGACAGGTAAGAACCTGGTACTAATAGGCTTTTTCATTGTAGACGTTTTGACCTGTCACAGTAGGAAAAGCAGAGATGTAATAATAAAATCAATGATGGCTGAATTCCACTTATTAGTTTCAGTTTTAACGCTTTGGTATTGTACATGCTCCCCACTGTCACACTGTCACGGCTTACAGGAACACCTGTGCTTTTCCCACTATAAGACAGTCTGCTGTGAAAATCTCAAGTGATACAAAGTAATGAGCAACATGATACTTTTCTCATTAACTGTTTCCAACTGTAAAACTGGTGTTAACTGTGTAGTATTTCATCCTATTTACGGGTGAGGTTGTTGATTGTAACCAACAGATTATACCTCTCCTCATCCTCCCCTCCCCTTCCAATCATGTAAAAAACCTACGGTGGCCTTTAGGTACCATAACAATGAAAATGGCCATTTCTGGAGCCAGAGTTGGGTCGTGGGCTGTAGCAGAAACAAGACGGTGCAACAAAGTAGACTCCCCGACTCTAAGCTAACTCAATGATTCCTATAGTTTCAGGTGATGAAACAATAATAAAGAAATGAATACTATATTTCCACTTATATGGAGTAAGAACTACATAATGTTCAGCTCTGAAACATGCAGAAATGCAGACAGCTTCTGAACTGGCCTGCTGGATAAGAGGTAGCTGTGCTCTTACCTTTCCTTTTGGAGTCCCGTCTGACACTGCTGGGCCTGACCGCTGGCTGTAGCTCTGTCTCTGTTGACATCCTCAGGCTCCAACTGGGCTAGACACCGCTCCGCTGGGATCCGTTGGGCTCAGAGGGTCCAGTTCACAGCGTCAGTGCCGGCTGTGTGTGAGTGGGCGCCGGGTGTGTGTGTGGAGGCCCACAGGCTCATGGGAGAGGGATGGGCTTTAGCCCTGACACAACATCCCACACACACCCACAGAGAGCTGGAGAGAGAGAAAGGAAGAGAGGGGTTTGCTTTAGTTAGGTTGTGTTTACTGTTGGCAGGCGAAACCTAGCAAGAGTTCTCAGCAGGCATGAAAATGAGCTTGTTTCTGATCAGCAGCCTTGAGTGGATGTTGCCCGTGGTAACAGACGAGGGAGACCTGCACTGCACTTCTTGCTTCCTATCAGTAATGTGTTTCAACAAGAACACAGCCTGAGGAACAACCTGACTTCTCCAAACAACAGTATAACAAGCACCTACATTCAAACAGGTTTAAAAACACTGATACTGAGCAACTTCACACTAAATGTTTAGTCAGATTATGTGAAACCATTTATTAAAGGTTGTGCAAGAGACTATCAATTCTGAAGGATGAACCACACAGGCTTGGAGGAAGGTGCCTCATTTGTGGGAGAGGAAATACTTGGTAGTGGTGTTCTATTCAAATGACTTTATTCTTGGAATGTTATGAATTGTTTCTCATTAAATTATGAATTATTCTCATTAAATTATGATTTTTTTTCATTAAATCATAACTTAAGTCTCATAATATTAAGACTTTATTCTCAAAAACTTGATATCCAATATGTCCCTAATACTATTTTAAAAGAAGACAAAAATAAATACAAAACATAAAACATAACAGCATGTAGATTTTTTAAGTAGATGACTATTAGAGAACTATTAATGTGGACATGCCGTATTTAATTGCCATTGTTTCTGTTTTGATTTTGTGTTATTAATGGTTTCACTGCTGCACAAATTTGCAATGGAAAGGCCACATTGCCTACAAAACAAATACAGCACAGCATTCCCCTTGTATTGTAAAGTACTGCATTAGTGTGTTAGGCTGAAAGTAGTTCTTGTTTTCACCAGCTCAGTCAGTCTCTCCCTGCACCTGCACTCTCATCATCGGTTGTGTCTGAGTCAGGGCCTCTTGTTGGCTCTCTCCCTCTCCACCAGCTTCATTTTGTTTTTCAAAATAATTAGCTAGCCAGCTGGTGATATGTGGAAAGACCCATAACCTATGGATCCTGCAGGTCAGCCTGCAGGTCGGCAGGTTTGGGTGAGGTTACTAGAAAATGTCACAAGTTCAGGCAGGAGTCAAAAAGTGAAAAAGCATTAGGCTCGGCTGGGACTATACTCGCTCTCTCTTTCAACATACACATGCACACACTGCAGGGAGCAGGTCTTCTTATGGACTGACTGTAAATTCAATAAATAGTGTCAGTTTCAGTCTTCTTTATGTCCCCTAGTGGCACGACAGTAGGATCAATATTAAATAAATATTAAATTAAATTTTCCCGGCTATTGTGCTATGTCTGCATCTCCCACATTAGTTTGCCATGACACTGGGGTGACAATAGGAGAATCGGATTATGACGAAGACAGTGTTGATGAGAGAGAAAGCTTTATTGTTTTTTTATATAGTGTGCTATTGTTTATTTCATGGTGTTACAAATATTACCCATTACAGCAATAATTTGTTTGGACAACACTTGGCGTTCTTCCACAGAGAATGGATGCAAGTCAAAAAGCATGGAAGAGAGTGATCATGATACAGGACGAGGTCATTCCAAACAAGAGAAAGAATCAGACCAGTCAAAATACAACAAGGAGCTTATAACTTAAAGGTTCAGTGTGTACAATTTTGAATAGAAATCAATCTGAGAAAAATCTGTGATGTTTTCACTAGTGTATAATCATCGAAATTGTACGAATTGTTGTTTTCTTTACCCTAAAACAATATATATATAAATACTTTATATTTGCATCCAAACAGGACAAACTAAACACGCTACTAAATTCTACACACGGAACCTTTAAAGAACATCTACTGCTGTCTCATGGACATGGTTTGGGTATGAAATGTCTGACACTACTTTTTGAATCATGCGGCTGCCTAGTCCCCACAATACAAACACCAGTAATCTTATAATCTTACTCTTTATATAACATAAGATTTGGGTCTTATCGCTCAGCTCTATAAGAACCAGGTTATAACTAACTATGATTTCTCTTCAACACTACGGCCACACTTGTTGCCCCTCCCGGCCCCTGTCCAGTGCCTGATGGGCCCCTCTGGCCCCAGCAGTCTGTCCTTTCTTTGCCCATCTGCTGCTACTTTATTCTGAAGAGTTGCCTGGCAGTTACTTCCATAACCTTGCAGCCAAACACTCTCAGATCTGCTCTCTAACCCTGTCACATAAATGCATGAGAACACACACACACACACACACACACACACACACACACACACACACACAGACACACACACATTAACATGCACACACAAGTGCAGACAAGCTCCTTTCTTACTCCAAGTTGCTGAAGTACAAAGACAGCAGGAGACAGCTGCAAGTTGACATGCTGCATAATGAATCCAACTAGCTTCTGAGCTGCTCTTCACCTCTCCTTCCACTGTTAGTCTTGACCCCTCTTTCCCTCTCCGTCCTCATCTAAAAGTGGCTGAGTGAAGGCTTGAGCAAAACCAAAGACTGGTGCTTCTTGGGAAAGAGGGAAATCTCTCTTTTTCTCTTCCTCCCCCTCTACACGGTGTTTCTGTGTGAATAGGAGGCCCCTGTAAGCCTCGGGCGAGAACAGATGAATTGAGAGGCTTTTAATTTGCTGCAGACAGAAAAGAACAGAGTCCATTTAATTCTGCCAGCAGAGGCCATGTCGGCAAAATGCTGACAATATTCTTTATCTGGTCCAAACACACTGGAAAAGTGTGAGTCACTCCAATTACAGGCATTATCAGCAGCACTGTTCCACCAAATGGATGGAGAGAGAGTGAGTGTGAGGAGAGAGGGGTTAGGTGGAAGAGAAATGAACAGGGTGGAGAGAAAGTGAGGGGTGAGGGAACATAGAGCGGGTGAGTAAAATAATGAGAAAGGGGTATAAGGGGAAAGGAAAAAAAGCCCAAGGAAGTAAAAACCGAACAAAAAGGATGGAGTTTGAGCTGCTTCAGCTGTAACCCTGAACATGTCCCCCTCTGTCCCCCTCTGTCCCCGTCCTCTTTGTTCTCTGAATTTGTTCTTCTCCTTCTAGCTGCAGCGTCTTTCAGGCAGCATCTGGAGTGTTTAAGAAAGGCAGTCTGTTAATCCTTGAAGAGGCAGGCGAGAAACCCCCCTCCCCGCCTTAACCTAGAAAATAACTGTTTTTTTTTCCTACAAGAACACAGATATAAAGATTTCACTTCTGTGGAGTTGATAATCAAAAATATATCAAGAAAAAACTGTGGAAATATTCCAGAGGTTAGATTCCATGCTGTGAGAGCACTACTCACATAGTTGTAGAAGCCAACCCAGCAAACCATTGCAAAAAACTAAAAGCCACCACTTCACCAGTGAAAAAGAGCAAAAAAGAAAATGAAACTGAGGCTGAAAATGAAAAATGTGCTACAGCACCACTCTCCAGACGTCTGCAACGCTCCAGACATATGGTTGTTACTCCGGAGACTCCAGGAAAAGTTCTACATCTAAGCTACACTCCCTGGGGGGGAGAACAGGCTAATTCCTCCAAAAAGCTGTCCATGTCTAGCTGTATAAATTCCCTGCCTCATATTCACACACACACACACACAGATAATGTGAAGGGAAGAAGCACGAGACGCCATCATGAACACTGTAGTGGCGGTTTGACCTGGAATCAGTAAGTAAGCTAAAAGTAGCAGCGGAGTAGGATGTGAACATGGCTTAGTGTGTCTGGATTTAGACATAAATCAGAAGCCGCACCAGAGGAGAGACAGTCTGGGAGAAGGGCACGGGCAGCAAATTGGATGTCCGTAAATGGGGCGCTGCCAACAGGCACGGGTGGGTGATGTGAGGATGTGTGTGTGTGTGTGTGTGTGTGTGTGTGTGTGTGTGTGTGTGTGTGTGTGTGTGTGTGTGTTCACTGTATATATACGCGGACCCGAAAAACAGGATCCTGGCAGCAGGAGCTTAATGCCCAGAAATCATCTGCAGTGCAGTCTGCCAGGCAAATGGAAAAGAAAGAAAGAAAGGAATAAGAACAGGAGGGGTGCTGGCTTACTATCCCTCTCCCTGGGTCCTCTCTCTCTCGCGCCCACTTCCCGCTCTCTCAGGGTAATTGTGTTCTGTCCATCAGGCTCAGAGTTAGATTAGCGGCTGCACTCATTCAGCTCTCCTGCCATCTCAATAATGAATAATCATACAGTCCACCTATACACTGCTTTTCTCGCTACCTGTGCTCCGTCCATCTTCAGCCTCCTCCCCGCTTCGCCTGTGCCCACCTTTGAATCCTGACGCCTTATCAGACTTGTTGTTAAATAACCATGACTGCATGTACCAAAGGTTATCCCATGTTACTTTATGACCTGGTTCAGATGTTTAAAGGGTAAATTAACAATGTTTCACAATCAGACACATTGAAATGTGGTTTTAGGGACCTGCATGTGTTAACTAGACCTTCAACAGACATGATGAAGTTCTATTTAACACATGTAGGGTGTAGACTAGAGCAAGCAAATGAGAGAAATGTCAATCAACGTTTATTCCATCTGGAAAAAACAAAGGTTTATGCTAACAGCAGAAACTAGGAATATGAATATGCCAATGAAATACTGAGACCCACCGGTTTACGATGTGCAGTAGGTCAAATACAGCGTCCACTCAACTCTGGCAGCCGAAGAAACTCAACAAGAGCAGTGACGAACGAAGAATGAGCCAGAAAAGAAGTGAGGAAGTGGTATAAGATTAACTAACAGAGAACAAGACGCACCACTATGGGTGGATGACTTAGCAGACTGTGTATGTCCGTGTGTGTGTGAGAGAGAGAGAGAGAGAGAGAGAGAGAGAGAGAGAGAGAGAGAGAGAGAGAGATAGACAGAGAGCTTGGGGTTAAAGTTCAGTATCACACCTTAATGACTTCCTCATATTGCTGCACTTTGTCCAACACTCAGCCAACAATAAATGAAGGGTTGTGTCCTCTTTCCAAATCTCAAACTTAGTAAGAGATTAACATTCAATATTTACTGATAGATATTATACATGGTAATTATGATTGAGGGGCTACTTTACCCCTACGTTTCGGGTGAAAGGGAAATGGAAATTCAAACAAATGCCTTGACAACGCAGTGCTGGGAGGCACGCATGCACGCACGCGAGACAGCTGACGGGCAGAAGAGGATTGGGAACATCCGAGAAAGGTGACAAAATGAGTGCAGATTCCCATTCACGAGCATCCCATCTTTTCAAATATATATAAATGTCATGACGTATAGATATCCCAACTGGTTGACACTACGTAAGCGTTGGTCCTGCAAGGTTGTTTTTATAATTTAGGTTATAAGTGTGATATAAAAACCGGCCTTTACGTATTTCACCAAAGAACAGTCATTTAAATAAGTTTACAGATCAAGATCACATCTAAGTGTGTAGTGTGTAGTATCACTTTAAATGTGCTGCAGCCAAAACAACTGACACCAGCTATTTGCAAAAAATAATTAAGTAAATAAGGTAAGTGAATCATAAAAGAAATAGATTCAGTAATTATTAGACATGCAAATAAAACTGATAAAAAGAATTCTGTCACTCAAAACCCCCTCTCCTGTTTCAGCTCCATCTGTCATTCTTCAATGAAAAGCCAAGCAAATTATTATAAAAGATAATTCTGATACATTATGACATTTTGTTTAGGATAATTAGATGTGTCCACACTGATGTGTTATTATTTCAAACTGATTCATTGTTCTGTTCATTAGCAGTGTGATGTTTTTCTGTGTTGTTTGGGATGGATCTGACTTTTTTTTTTATTTTAAAATTGCAGGAAACTCCTAAGTATTGTGGCCACCAACATGTGATGTCCTGCATGTTACTAAACAAAACCCAGCCAATGTCCTGACAGCTGACTGAAGCCTCACTGGGTTTTTACTTGACAGCCATTGGCCACTAGTACTCCTTGAAGTAAAAAAGGTTGGATCACTTTTGAAAGGGTAAATTATAAAATGGGAATGGAAACAGGAGAGCAACAGCAATTTGGGTCAATGCAGTAATCACCCGCTGAGAGGCATCTGACGAAATACATATGATCACAGCTCAACACACCATGGTACAGCTAAAGCATGATATGCAAGGCCTGTGGTACAAAGAATAGGTTTGACACTGATCTAAATAGAGATTGCATCCCCCAACACCACATTAGCCTCTTGAGAGTGAAGCAAGAAAAACAAAAATTGGGATTTCAACAGTGGTTATATCTGTTCCACGTATTAACAACGACTCAAAATTGTTACTGCAGCTGTCGAGTGGATAAAGCACCAGCTATTGCACCAGGCCTGGAGGCCTATAAGAACAGCAGTGCAGCTAATTCAGCAGGCAGTAAGCCAGGCCAGCAGCCAGCACAACAGCACGCTGCAGGAGGGAAACATGGAAACACAGGGCTCTGAGCTGCTTTAGGTTCTCCACACGGCTCCCTGCCTGAATGACTACAAGGAACATTCAGCAGAGGCCTCATCAGGAAAAGGTAAACACACTCACACTCACACACAGACACACACTCGATTTTTCCACCCACAATCTCCTGCCAGAAATAGGACACCCCACAAGATGACAGATTCACGCGCACGTGCAGATCGCAAATTAACACAAAAAAACGTGCGCGCGCGCAAACCCACACTTACTCCTCAGATTATCTTCACCTTACCTATTTACAGACACAGGGCTGTAGATATCAAAGCACAGCACTCTCTTTGGGGAATTCCTCCTTTCACATGTTTTGAGGGGAAATAGATGAAAACGAATCTCGTTCTCCCTGCACCTCCCCTGTGTGTGTGTGTGTGTGTGTGTGTGTGTGTGTGTGTGTGTGTGTGTATCTTGTGCTTTGTTAATGTGCTAAAATGTAAATTTGTCTTGCTCAACAATGTGTGTAAGACGGTCTTTTTCATGCAGAGAGGAAGCAGCATATTTGCTGACAGACTATACCTTTATTAACAAACCGGCACTCTGATTCCATTTTTCTGTCAGTCTGTCTGTCAGTCTGATCTCCTCGCTGTCTGCTTCATCCCCACTCTACTATTCCACTACAGCAGTCTAACACATGTGAGACACGTTTCCTTTTGCTCAGCTCCAGCATCGCATTTAAGGTGTGATTCATGCTTTTATTCATGTACTGCACATTTTCCCCTTTTTCATCTCTAAATATGTAAAACTTCATGTCTTCGCACATCCAGACCTGCTGCATGTTGCTCCTCATTCCCGGCACTCATGTGCAGGTGGGAGTAGCTCCATCCTCTCCAAGAATGACTTGGTGATTTATGTTTGCTCGTGGTGCACAGAAGAAGGCTAATGTCAGCAATATGGTAATGGATTTCCATGATCAACCGAGTATGGCGCTAACACACAACAGACCTCTCGGCTCTTCAGGTACCATATACCATTTTCATTTATTTTCATGGCATCTTTATTCTATGCATCACCAGTTGGTGAATGAATGAATAAATTGTGTACAGGGGGGGGACAGCAGACACATTTAAGGAGAGGATTGGCGGTTTTGATACTTGATCACAGCTACACAAGTTGTTTAACAATTTGACCTGTTGCAACCGATGTGTCCCCAGCAGCTCTGAAGCCAGGGGTTGCTCTTTGCACTGGAAATCCCATCATCACTGAGCTACACAGTTCATTGTGCTGCTGGCCTGTTAAAAGTGTCCACTCAACATGATTTAGATCCCCCACAGGCCCTCTGGACCCCATCAGCTGGGCCCAAAGTGACTGATAGATCTGCTACATCTGTGGAGTGGAACAGAAGAGACGAGGATTCTGGAGCATAGAAATAGAGCCCGAGCCTGTCGGAGCAGAAGACTGAGACTTAATGAGGGATGCAATCATCAATTATTCAAAACACTTAATCATAGTGTTGCACGATGCTGTTGCCCAAACACATGTGCACACTGGATAAACACACACACACACACACACACACACACACACACACACACACACACACACACACACACACACACACAGAGATACAGATAGATGGATGAAATGGGAAATAAAGATACAGAGAGTATACTGTTGCTTCACTGTGTCTGTATCATTTCATTCTGATACAATGAACATTAAATAATCAAGGCTTACACATATACTCACTTAAGGAGAAACCTCAGAATAAATTGTACCTGCTTAAACTGTGCTGTGCCACTGGAGAGTGAGGTCTGCTTTTCCCTTTACCCTGACCTGTAAATGTTCTGTATGTTGTGGACGACCCACGGGAAAACAACGCATGACAACAACCTATGACTGAGCTGGTGTCTGTAGTTCTGTTTTATCTATTTAGCCTGGTGTTGTGTTCTTGTTGACCCATTTACTGTCGAGGTGCGGTTAATTAATTCCTATTCACCAATCATTAGCGACTGACATGATTTTTATTCAACATGGAAGCTGTGGTTCATGGGAGCAGTTAATGTTTTTCATGAAAATCAGTTGCTCTTAATTAAGCTTGTTGCTATTTTACGGTTTCTATTTTAATAGATGTAGCTATGTAGGAGTAACATACTCAATACTGCCAACAAAGTTATGAGTTGTCTTTCCAACTGATTCAAATGGTTTTAGCTCTGTGTCTGATTCATAGATCTGGAAACAGGCAACTAGGACAACACCCCCCACGGGACGATCACTGCCAGCCTGTGGATTCAAACCTTTGAACTGGAGCTGTGAGGAATCACTGATAATCAATATATCACATTTCTCCTCATTGTCAGGATTTAAGATATCCAACACTCCAGCCCTGAACTTTTAAGTGAACCAGGTCAATTAAAAACAAATCATATCAGCCATGATATGACACATCCAGATTAAATACAGTTTCATTGTCAAAAACATTATATACAATTCAGTTCACTTCATCAGTTAAATCAATTTATTCATAGCCGGGCCCCAGCAAAGTAGCTGACTCATATTACCTTTCATACAAATGAGAAAAAAAACAAGATTAACTGTATCAGCTTTAGTAGATACCCTGAGATGAGGTATCAGAATAGATATCAGGCGAGAAAATGTTTCTAGACTCAACAAAATAAAAACCTTTTCTCTAAAATCTGCACACTCATGAAAGTGTGAATCCAAACATACACCTGAGTATAAGCACACAGTGCTCATTTGGAGAGGCTCGTGGTAATGTTTGCTTTCTTCTAGGAAACAGCACAGTAAAATACCACAGTTTTTCCTAGTCTGTACACATTTCAGCAAGGAACAGCATGACACAGACACAGAGCAGAGGAAGAACTGGATAGCAGAAAAGAGGAGTAGGCAGTGACTAAAAGAAGGGAAGGATGCTTTAGGCTAAACCTTCAACAAAAACAGCCCCAAACCTCCTCACTTGCAAGCCGCTGGCGAGATGAGCTGCTCGCTGCCAGCAACTTGTTCCACAACACACATTTGGAGAAGCCAACGGGTGAGTTTAATCAATGGTGTTCTTGCTCTGTCAGCGTGTCGATCTGTGCTGCAGGGGGAGGAACATGTTCTCCACTTCTGTCCTCCGAGCCCAGTCAGAGTTCAGAGGGAACGTCTTGGTTCAACCTACCCTCTTCAGCCTTTGGGAAAAAATCCCCAAGGGGGTACAAGTACAACTTCTCCCCAGTCCTAATCCTGTGCAGTCTCCTGCCACTAGTGGCCATCAGTCAGCCACAGTTCTTGCCTCCTGCCCGTGTGTCTAATCGGCCCGAGCACACTGTCACAGTCGCCTGCCCTTCCAGTTAAAACACAGACAGCCAAACAAAATCAATCTTTACTGAGTGTCCGTGTTTAATAAGGCCCTGTTGTTTCTTATAGACTCTGACAATCTGGCAACATGATCAGGCCACACACAGAAAGACACACAGACACAGACACACACACCAGGAGCTCAGAAATGACGTTTTGCTTCATTAGAAATGGGCTTTGATCCTCATCAGGTCTACTGGTCCTGACAAGGTCAGTGTTTATGCTGGAAATGGTCCAAAAGAGGTAACAAAAGTGAGTATACACACACACACACACACACACACACACACACACACACACACACACACACACACACACACACACACACACACACACACACACACACACACACACACACACTACGACTCTTATCTCACACTGTACTTTGTTTGTTCTTTGACTGATTCAGCTGTCCAACCATCTTTCTTTCAGAAAGGAAGACATGCACAAGAGAGCACACACACCAAACACAAAATAGATTGCACCCTCTGATCAACAGACTCAGAGTGAATCACCGGGGGATTGTCAGACTCAGGGAAAGTATTTGCATAATTTCCATTTGTGAATTCCAAACTCTTTGAACTTTGCACAAACATTTCCAGCACAAATCACTCCCTCTAACACACACATACACACACACATGAATGTGTAAAAACGTGTAAAAAACTCATGCTGCATATGGAGTCTGTGAAATTCCCTAAAGGTGAAACTTTCTGCCAGTGCTCGAAATAGACCCTTTTAGCACCCTATGGTCTATTGGACTGTTGGACTGTGTGAACTCTCACTGAGAGTAGAGGGGCTATTGGCATTCAGCTCCCTGTGGGACTCCAAGTCAATACAAACCTATTAAAACTCAGAAAAGGCTTTGTGGGTTTGTATGTGAGTTTGTGAGAGAGAGAGAGACAGAAAAGAGGTGATGTTTTTCCAGCTACACACAGGCATCTGAATGACGTCAAACACTTGGTGTGGATACACAAGTACACACACACGGTCTCATTATTTGTGTGTGTGTGTGTGTGTGTGTGTTTGTGTGCACATGTGTGCATGCATGTGTATGTCTGCATGTACAGTGCGTGTATGTAGTACAGGTAATGATACTGTGCTTAAGTCCCACCCCATCAGGGCCCAGCTTCTCAGTATCATCCATCATTGTGCAGCTGCTAATGATAGCAATACATACACCAGCACAGGGGGGAGCAGGGGAGCTGGACAGAGGAGTGGGGAAACAGGCAGAGGGATAGACAGAGAGGAGGAGAGAGGCACCCAGAGCTGATGATAAAGGGCTTTCTTTTTTGTCTTTAAGGGATAGTTCACCCAGGAATGAAATTCACTCATCATCTACTCACCACTATGACGATGGAGGGGTGGGTGAAGTGTTTGAGTCCACAAAACACTTTAGGAGTCTCAGGGATAAACAGTGCTTAAGCCAAATCCAATTATATACAATTAAAGAAATTAGTGACCAAAGCATAGTATGTAATAAAACAGAAGAAAACATAACATGCCTCCACACTGTTCGTGTGGTTTCATCCAAGTGTCTGCAAGCCCAGACATTCAAATTTGACTCGGAACGAGTTCATTTATATCGTGTTTTTAGCCTAAATGTCCGCTTATAACTTCCGACAAGTTGCATCCAGGGAAGTGCTCATGTCCGCTAGCTTAGCCACTTCTGTTGGACTGGTGGGAGTGCAAAAAAGTCATAATTCTATGTGTTATCTATACCTAAAACTATTTAAATAGTATAAAAGCTAAACTCTACAATGAAATAAGATCGTAGCATTTGAAATAGTAAATGTATGGAAAAACTGAGGCTATGAACACCTTCATCATAAATTACTACACATTAATTCTGAAGACCCAAAAAGTCTACTCAGTCAATTTTGGCAGAACAAGTATTTAAAAAAAAGTGGTGTCTAGAGATCCCTCTGCACTGACATATATTTTTTGAATTGACAAAATTGTCATCTGCATTGTGTTCTCAGTGTTTTTGTGAATAAGATTAGATAAGTAAGAACTTTACTGTACACTGTTGTATGTTCTGTTGCATAAAGATCCTTGTCATTCCAATTAAGGTAATTGGAATTTGAATTTCCATTTGAGAGGGAAGGAGAGAGAGCTGGAGGAGAGCAAGCAACAAGCATGAAGAGGGAAGGAAATGTGCTGTCACAGGAGTGAAAAGAAGATCTGTGTGACTGGAATAGGGAATCTGAATCTCCCAGTCCCCCCCCCCCCTTTCTCCCCTCATGCACCCACAGACACAAACACTCAACACTGCCCATTGTACGAGCTCCATTGCATCGGTGTGGATTAATATTAAAGGCCAGTGGATGCTCCTTGTTTGACATGACCTCTTCACTTCTCAGGAACAAGACCAGAGTGTGCACCTCTGCAGATGGTTCTTTATCTTCTCTTTATGCCTTTATGGATAATTCTATGCTAAATTGGGCTTTTTTAATGTCTCACTGACAAAAACGAAAAAAAAATTGGTATATATTTATAAACATCTAATGAAATGTCATGTTAAATATTCACAAAAACAAGGTTACGTCAGTCTTTCAGGGAATTAAAATCACTCAATGACCCCCTTTCGTTTGGTGAAACATGAAAAAACTGGGATAAAATCGCAGTGATTGATGGCAGTTTGCTTCTCAAAGCAAAACAAATGTTCTCCATATTCTGTACAGAATATTTAAAGAGTTCTTTATGGGCCAAAAACATAGAGTTTGATGACCATACAAAGGTTAAATATACCAAGACCACATAAACCCTGTGATTAATGTTAACCTATACTGGAATAAACAGGAAGAGAAATTAAATGCTAACAGCGCAACCCAAAGCTAAGGTTTAATTTAGCCAAATTCATCATTCTGTATTAAAATTTGTAGTTTCCAGAATACCATTTGCTCGTTTGGAATTCAGCTCGAGCTGTTCAGAGAGTGACTGAGCCTGAAAAGGCTGAAGTGCTTCTTTTTTTCCTCTCATCTTATTCCAACGACATCGTCTCCTCCACTTCCTGCAGCAAGATGAACGCCAGCGGGGCTGTGAAATTAGCCTATCAGATGCCTCCACCAGCTTAAGGAGAATTCTGAATGTACTAATAGACAGGAGATTAAGATACGTAGCTGGGGGCACAGCCAGATGTGCACACACATTCATATGCACGCCCTCGCACACACACACACCCACACACACACACAGACAGAATAAAACCTTTTATAGGGAACAAAATGATAATGGTAGATTTCGAGAGCAGAGAGCGCTTTGGTTTCTTTGATGAGGACACAGGTAATGAAGAGGATTATTTCTTATGTGAGGACGAACAAGAGAGAAAGATAAAAAAGGAAAAATAAAAAGGTGGTAAGACGAGTGTGTGAGGTGTGTGTGTAGTATAATAATATACAGGAAGCCTAGAGACAGACTCACTAGATTACACAGGCCTTGGTGTGCTCCGGGCAGAGGACACAGGTGAGGAAATCCTTCTCCTCTTGCCCCCCTCAGCTCCTCTACCTCTGCTTCCTCAGTGGTACACAAACAGGTGCAGCCCCCCCCGACTCCACACTGCCGTCCTCCCAGTCTCCCCTTCCTCGATCTCCCTTAACAGGCTGGCCATGAAAAATATCATTCCTGCCTTCCCTTTGTCTCTCCTCCTCTGCGTTTCCCTCACCGTCTGATAGCTCATCTTTCTTCATTGCTCGGCCTGCCTCTCTCGCAGGGCTCGCCATCTGTACAGTAACAGGTGTGCTGTGTAGGTGACTGATGTGTTTGTTACCTGTAGCGCTGCCTGCAGCCACAGCCTGCATGGAGAATAGCTGCCTCGATGCGCCTCCTGACCTACAAGCTACTACCCTGCTCTCTTTTCCTCCTGCTCCTCCTCTGTGTCTCCTTCAGATGGCGACAGAATGAGAAGAACAGGAGATGAGCGGTGTAATAAGTTAGGGAGGCAGACGTTTGTGTGTGACTTTTACCAGCCGTGCTGTGGTGGAGCGTTCATCATGGTGGAGTTTGGGTAATTAGTCCCACCAGTCTGAGTAGATGTGTGTGTGTGTGTGTGAGTGTGTGTGTGTGTGTGTGTGTGTGTGTGTGTGTGCGTGTGTGTGTGTGTGTGTGCGTGTGCAGTCTGCAGGCTCCTCTCATCCGTCTCACAGGTGAGTGATTAAATGCTCTGCAACACCTGCAGTGTTCCTCCTATCCTCCATCCCTCCTATTTCTGCTTTTATCTTAATTTATAGCTGCACCCCTGAGAACTCCCCTGGCCCAGTCACAACACACTCCACAGGATGGCTACACACACACACACACACACACAGACATACACACACACTTTCACACTCAGAGCCACACCTTACTCTGGAGCCATTTTCAGACACGGGGTCTGGAACATTGCTTGGTCCATCTGTTAGTCGAGTAAAGGCTTTTGGGCTTTCAGACACAAGTCCCCATGATGTAAATTGCTGTAATGGTTATATTCAAATATATGCTGTATGTGGTGTCCCCTTCATATCAAGACAGATAACGAAGATAGAGTTCCCTGTTCTTTTTTAAAATATATTTTATTGAGCATCAATGATGTAAGGTACTGTATCCACAAAACAGGAAACAAGAGAAAGTCCAAGACACAAAGCTCATGTTTTTGTTTTGTTTTTCCCACCCCCTTTTGAAACTGGGTAAAATGAAATGAAATAAAATAATAATGAAGGGAAAAACTAAAGTTTCCCTGTTCTTTTTTAAGCTGCATCACATCCCTTGTGCAGATTTAACCAGCAGACTAGGGCTGGGTGATATGGCCTAAAACAAATATCGCGATATTTTTAGGCTATATCGCGATACACAATATATATCTTGATATTTGGAAATCTACTCTAAATAACTGTACAAATGTTAAAATTAATAAAAAGTCTACAGGAAGTGGCTAAGCTAGCAGACGTTAGCATTTCCAGTGGTCCCTCCAAGCACCTCATCAGAAGATATCAGCAGACATTTAGGCCTAAAACACGATGTAAATGACCTCGCTTCGACTCGAATATAAATGTCGTGGCATTCCTTCTGGTCATTGAGCAGCTGTGGATCATATAGAAAACTGATGTTTCCACTGATCTTCAACAAAGTCACTGACCGGCTGCTTCACTTGAACAAGCTCTGATCTCACTGTGTAGCGAAGTGAGTGGGGCCAGAGCCCCAGAGCCAGAGCCCCCCCCCCCAAGCGTCTACTCTCGCTGGAGTGAACACCACTTACATTCACGTTTATCATTTGTAAACTGATTCATTCGGTTCAGCGTTCACAAAGAATTTGAGCAAACTATCAATAACCGTCTCTGAACTCTCGTCAACTCGCTGGGACTGTTCACTTTCTTTCGCTCTCCGTGCTCTCTGATACTAAGATACACATGCAGGCAGGAGACTTTTCTGGATGGGCAGGGGGGTGAGCAGTGTGACGGCTTAAAACATTCACGTGACAATTTGTACTTGATGGTCGCGATATAGTCATTTTATACATCGCATGTGGAACAAGCCACGATACATCGAGTATTTTCGATATATAGCCCACCCTTACAGCAGACCAGCACCCAACAGGTTGTCGCTCAGATTTTTTGCTCACATGTTGTATGTAAAATGTTTTGCAATTCATACCCAAAGCATTAAAGTTAATAAGACATTGCCTTAAGATTATTGTGGTTTGCAAATAGTTACTTTTTCCCTTATTTTTCTGCAATGCAAAGTGGAAAAAAAGCATGAGAACATGCGAAGAATCTCCTCTCAAAACCGAAATTAGCTCATCCACAGTATTTCTTGTTTTATTGCCTTTGTCTTGGGGCCGGACAGTATATCGACTTTTATTGATATCATTTCAAATGCCATGCAGGTTGAGACAATGCCATTTATATCTGTATAGTTTGATGTTGCATTACATAATATTTCTTCCATAAAGCCATGGCAGTGTTTGCATCTTTCCTCTCTCACACTCTCTGCACATCTCTGCCCTCTCCCTCACCCTGCATCTGTGCACACACAAGGCTCCACTTGTTCACCTGCAACATGGAGGGAAACACAGCGCCGGTCCACGCTGCCAAGAAATGGCAATGATTTGGAGATATTCAAAATGGTAAATGTGTATTTATATAGAGCTTTTCTAGTCTTAATGACCTGAAGAACTATACATTACAAGCCACAATCACACACGTTTGGAACACACACACACACAAACAGTGCTTCTAAGCAGCGTTTTTATCTATCAAACACCACTCACACACTGGCAGAACAGCCGTCAGGGACAATTTGGGGTTCAATGTCTTGCTCAAGGACACTTCGGCATGCTGACTAGAGGAGCCAAGGATTGAACCACCGAACCTCTGGTGAGTGGACAACCTGCTCAAATGTCAGAGTCAGAGAATGCCATGAACAGGTTGCATCAAAAGGTGATGCTAGGTACAGTACAGGTACAGGTCTATTCATCTTACTATAACTGAAGGAATTTCAGATGGTCTGTATTTGTATATTCTCAACAACAGCTCATTTGCGGCTAAAACTTTGCGGGTATATTGCTTTGTATGCATGTAATGTGCATTACAAATTAAAGGGCTTAAAAACCATACACACAGATTTCCAAGCACAGAGCCGACACAGTTACACTTCAGATTCCCCCCCCCATACTATCCTCAAAGGGGCTCTGCACCACTGTACATTTGGTATGTTTGTGTAATGGGTTATTTGTGTGTGAAGTTCTTTTGATGATGCTCAAAACAAAGATGCAAGCTGAATTAAAATAGGCCAAGCAATCAGCGTTTACTGCTAGAATATTTACAATGGGCAGTGAAGTAGGTTTATACAATTTTCATTTTATGCAACTGTACATTTTTAAACAAGGAAGGAAATCCTGTCTGTGCTATTAAATATTGATCATAGTCTCTTTAAATAAAGTGCTTGTGTTAGCTCACGTGTGGTTTTGGTTTAGAATTGAACATTTAACCCACTCTGTAGAAAATACAGAGACATACAAGTATGTATATATTATACATCCACTTTCAGACAGAAAATACAAAGGTAGATTTTTGCCCCGTGCTGCCCTGCCCTACCATGTGCTGCTGTAGCCAAAATGACCACAACATTAACATGGTGAAATGCATTTCTGAAAAAGGCTTCTAACACCCTGGATAAACACTGAAAGGGGAGACTGGATGAAAGTGGTTGTGGGAGAGAGCATTGAAAAATCCATTAGGCTGCTGATGAAGATGGGGGTACTGAGGTATGGCCATCGAGCCGTATTTTCTCACTTATACACCAAACCAACCAGAACCAGGTACCCAATCATATTATGAATCAAACACCTTTAGTCACAGTATGAGGTGGCATGTTGTAGAGAAACAATAAGGGTAGCCATAGCACTAACAAGTCAGTCATTTAATAAACCTTACAGGCAGCCACAGCTGCGGCCAGACGGTCATATGGTCTGTTGTATGCGGCTGCTGTGATATGATTACTGTGTGTGTCCCTGAGGGCTGAGATGTGACGGATGTCAGCGGTAATAAATTGCAGAGGTCAATCCACTCTGGTGAAGAGGTCCACTCTCGGGGAAGGCCACCCGACGGACAATGTAGGCTTTAAATATTCCCGTCAGCACAGATTTCCATTCCTCGGGCCTCTGTTTATCAGACAGGGGATCATTAAGTCGTTCTCTCATGAGAGCTCTGGTCCGAGGCAGCACAACGGGATCACAGCGAGAACTCATTTGAGGGCCGATTTACAGCAAAGGCCGAGGTAAGAGTGTGTTTTCTCCAGGCGAGTAAGTGAGTCTCCAGAGAGGAAAGTGAGACAGTGGACTCATCGCCAGCTTCTAGGACCCATTAGACACCCACACACACGCATGAGGGCACATGCACACGCAAGTGGCAGGGTGAGGTGAGCTGGGCAGTTCACAGCAGCAGGTAGTATGACTAATAACACAGCAGAACTCACTGAGGCACACCAGCAAGGCAATCACAACCATTTCTCTCTCTGCAGCTCACTTCCTGCAGTTCCTTCCTTAGTCCTCCCTCTGTCATCTTCTTCCCGCCTCTCCCTTTCTGACACTGTTAAGTAGTTTTTCTCTGAGTTCTCCATTTTGAACACATACCTTTTTTGTCTAAATTAACTTTTTATTCATTTTTCTTTATTTTACACCTGTAGTAATGGCTGCTGTAGCACCTCATGGCATAAAAAGATCTCTTAAAGCACACGCTCCCCATGGAAACACATCCATAACCTCCCATCGGGAAATATGGGAAGGGAAGATAAATGAAGAACACTCTCCACACTTAAGAAGCACAATCTATTTTACAGTACAGCTGCTATTACCAGCTGCCATAGATGTGTGACTCGATGTGAAGCGGCAAAGTGCAAAAAAAAGCATGGTGTGCTGTTTTAAATTACACACACACACACACACACACACACACACACACACACACACACACACACACACACACACACACACACACACACACACACACACACATTCTACACAATATAAGACTGCAGTTCCTTCCTCACATCATTTACTACTGATCACCTCGTGGCACACCATTGTACGAAGGAAAACACAGCAACAACCAGTCGAACAGAGAGACTGCTCCTGATTCAAACAGATCACCACAGCCTACAACAGAAGGGCCATTGGACAGGTCAGAGATCAGGACAACTTGACAGAGTGCACTTTGACAACAAGTCAGAGATCTTAAAGATCAGTTGGGCAGGGAGAGATCCCGTAATCACCAACAAGAGAGGAGACTCCAGCTTTGCCAGGAGCTGGATGAGACCAAAGAAACGTTGGCCCAACTGGAAACCCTAGAAGAAAGCAAAAGCGACAAACAAACATGCATCCTGAGAGTTGGGAGGAGGACAGCGACCCTGAGACCCTCAGCACCACAGAGATCGTCACTCTAACCACAGAGCAGAACCAAGAGGAAGACCTCCACAGATGTTTCGCAGAGCTGCAGGAGGCTCAGCTAATCAGCCAGCAGAGGTTTGTGGTGCAGCTGCAGGCTGAGAGGAGCAAATACGAGGCTCTCCAAGATGAAGTGAAGAGACTAATAGTTTCATACAATTTGATCAGTCAAAGGTATGAAACTGACATCCTCAGAGCAAGCAGCTTGAGAAAACAGCCAAGTATCAGATGCAGACCTTCCAGGCTGTTTAGTTTACAGTCATGTTTTTAATCTAACCTTAACATAAACCCAACCTTACTCTAACCTTAAACTAAACTACTACTTGCCTAACATTAATGCTAATATAATGTAACTTAACCTTACCTTAACCTGAAACTAACCTTACTCTAACCTTAACCATAATTACAATTTACCTCATGCTAACCCAAATCTGACCTAACCTAACCCTAAAGCTAACTTTAAATTGAACTCAAACTACTACTAACCTTTAACTTAACATTATATAACCCTTAACCTAAACCTAACCTCGAACCTTAAAGCACATCTTCACATTAAAATATAATCACTTTTTGTCCCCATAAGGAATAAAAGTCCTCGTAATTCTGCTGTATGAACAGATCTATGTCCTCACAAAATGAGCAACACCTGGGCTAGACACACACACGCTAGAACAAACACACACACACACACACACACACACACACACACACACACACACACACACACACACACACACACACACACACACACACACACACCAAATATGGTGGTCCAGTCATCCACATCATATTATCAAATACTTCTGTCGGCTCCAGCGATGGCTATTGGGGGTGTGCGTGATTGAAACCATTAAATCAGTTCACAGTCATTTAATCTTGCACTTCTTGGATCTTGCCTATTCCATTAATCCAGCTTTATGTGCACACACACACACACACACACAATTACGCGCACGTACACACACACTGAGTGAGCAATGCCCCATAGCTGAATGGGTGGTCTTTTAACACCATTGCTCCCAAAAATTACTTATCAAACTCATCAGCCCTCATATAGTGCTATGGATAGAGGAGTCATTATCTAGGAGCATATCCAGCTAATTGAAGGCTGCCTATCTTAATGCTCGAAAAAAGAATGGGTAGGAGGGTGCGTGTGTGTGTGTGTGGCATAACCTATGGGTAAGGGAACCATCTAAAGCACTATTATACTGACTAAATTCAGTCAGTTGTATGTCCTCTCATCTTTTAACTGTGCATTTGCCGTGTGTGTGTGTGTGTGTGTGTGTGTAAGCAGTGAGTCAGTCCAGTAGATGCTCAGTGGAACTCAATCAAGAAGCACAAATGGCAGGTGATTGAATCCTTCATTCATCCATAAAGAAGACCCCTGACTGAGGCTGACCACACACACAAACACGCACACACACACAGACACACACACAAACACACACACACACACACGATTGTTGAATCTGTCACATGCATTCTATCTATATTTAACTGTCTGCTACATTTTACATTAACCAGGACCAGTGCCTGCTTATGCACTTTAAACGGTATTGTTTATGTTGACACTGCAGTGCGACTCCCTGCTGGATGAGAGGATCCCTGCAGCTCCACAGAGCTTTCAGCCACTTTCACCTCACTGATTTGACTTGCTGGTTTGACATGATAAAACAGTGACACTTCATATAAAACCACAGGCCCTAGCTCCCAGGACTGCAACTTACACAGGCTAGCTTTTCATTATGTGATTAGTGTGAAATGGAAGGGTGCTGACAGAACTAGCTGCAGATTCAAACCTATAGTAAGTCAAAGAAACCCAATTATTTGCTGTTGGGTCACATTAAGAACTAGAATGACTTAGTAGAGCGCGTACCTCCACCAAGGTCCAACAGTCCCCTTGAATTCAATCAAGCTACACCAAATTACACTCATTCATAGATATCAGTCCTCTAAGTATACCTTCTGCACTGTTTCTTTAGAAATTCATAAAAATGAAAAGAAAGAGAAAAAACATTTCTAGACCTGCCCCCTGAATCCAACTAGTTTTTACTAGTTTTTGTGTAATCCTGCTAACAATCAGACAAATGTAAATTAAAACATGACCTCCATGGTGGAGGTAAAGAAACAGCAGTAAATATTCAAGTTGAACAGATGGAAGTCTTTCATAGGATGTCTATGTGGATTATTCTGGATTTGTTTGTCAACAGTTGCAGGGTTAGCCAGAAGAACCTGATAATATGATAAAGTATCAAAGCATCATATACTCTGGGGATATTTTAGAGTCTTGGAGCCTACTAGTGGTCAAAAATAGCATAAAACAGCTTTGAGCTACTTTAGGCTTTTATACAAATAAATGGTACAGCTTTATTTTGTTTCCAGTAATACTGATCTAATAAACACATGCTTACCAGCGCTAAAGCTCCACTTTACAGCTCAATCTGAAGCACAAAGCCATGATAACTACCTCTGGGATGATATAAGCTGCAAATTCCCAGCAGTGAAGGGAGGACTGATTTGGTTTATCTTTATTCCTGATGTGTATTTATGTGTCTATGTGGCAAATCCTCTTAGATGTCGGCCAGTAAAATTTAAAAGTGAAAAAAAAAGAGGGATGAATCGTGGGTCATGTGTGTTTGGGTAGGAAGGCATTAACATTATAAATAAATGCATCAAGAAAAATATGCTTCTCTGTCTGGCCTTCTTGTAAATGAGCGATTCCCGGTCCTATGTGCCACAGCTTATTGTTTTTAACTGATAAAAAAAATGAAATTCAACAGCACCAGCAGAGTAATGTGATATCAGTATTTAAATACGTACTGTATATATGATCAATGCTCTCCAAAAGAAGATATGTTGAGCTATCAGGATAAGTCCATTGGTGTATCACTGATTATGACTCCATATCTCCATCAATGATCAATGGAATTATCCCAAAACTGGCCAATTGAGACACTGACTGGAAACATGACAGGCTGCCTGCAGTCTGCTCTCCTCCCTTCCCTAAAAGCACACAAGAGTGGGAATGAAAAGAGTGTGGGCGTTAATGTCCACAGTGGGAGGTTGTGTGATGACCAATGATAATAGCATAATAGCCATAATAGTATGTAATGTCCAAGGCTGAGCAGTGAAATTACCAATCACAACTCACCACAGATACTGAGAAACTCACCTCAGCCTTAACCTCCATCAAGCTCCTTTTCTTTTACGCCTCAGTTCATTTTCTTTTCATACATAAATATTTGTCTGTTTCTAAAGAAAAGGAATTTCATTTTGCTGGATTCTGGATTAAGGTTTTCGATGACATGATATCAAAATGGTCAACCTGGAAAGATTTAAGTTACGGGTAAGAAAAAAACACACAAAAAACCCTAAAACCAAAGCCTCAGGGGTTTTTCTGATGAGTGAAAAAAAAATGGATCCCATTCAGATCATTTTTATGTTTCTACCTTAATTGAAACTTAACTTGGTTTATGGGATGAGTAGATTTCATGACCCATGAAACCTCATAAAATTCCATTCAGCGATCACAAAAGTGCTACATCGAAGTGCTCCGATCCGTTTGTGTTTATAAATAAGTAACCCCCTAGATGTGTGTGTGAGCGTATGTAAGTGTCACAGGGTGATGTCAGAGGGTGTGAGTGCAGGTGCTCGTGGGCACCCACCCGCTCAGCGAGCACTGTACGAGGTGAGCATCAGGTGCTGCAGGGCGGCAGCTTGTGATGATGTGGCCACGGACAACTCCTCTGTGCTGGACGCAGCTGCCAGACTCAGCCCCTCTCCCTCCCTGTGTCATCTGTGTTAACAGATGTTTGGCACACAAGGCAGCACTACCAGCAGCTACACGCGAATAAATTAGGCTACCATCACCTTGTCTTTCAAAACAAGAAGGGTAAGACAGGCTATGTCACTTCCACATGACTGAATAAACTACTACACTGCCCGGGCTATAGTTACCATACTGTGAAACATCACTGTGGGGCAGGTGCAGTGAAGACAGTAGCTAATCTTTACAAACACAGAGAGTAACTGAGAAACAAAGAGGATAATCATGGGATGGTTAAAAATTCATTAGCGAGAAGCTACAGAAAAGCACAGATGGAGAGAAAGCAAAAGAGAAAAGGAGAGAAAGAAAGAGAAATATAAAGAGGAAATCCTCTAAGGAAAACATCTTTCCATTCCTGTCTCCATCTTTTTCTTCCCCTTACTTTGTTGCAGTCTCACTGCGAGTGTGGAAGTCAGTGGAGCCGATCCACAGGGAAGTGTAACTAACAAACCCCCTAGCAAAACTGAGAGCCCTCTCCCCCTCTCCACGTGTGCTGTACATGCATTCATATATTGTATCCCTTGAATAAAGACTATTGTACAGGACCAGACATCTCCTCTCATGGCTAGATAAAAGGCAGTGAACACAAATTAAAATGTAATTTATGGCGCTTTGTTTCTCGGTTTCTCTCTGGCACCTTAAATGTCACTCGGAGCATGTAATACTGCTGGGGTCTGTTGTGGCTCGGGTGTGTGTGTGTGTGTGTGTGGTCTTAGGGAGGTGGGTGGTCAGGGATCTTGACTTCTGGGGAAATGAGAATGTAACGCGTGAAATTAATTGAAGTGTTAATATGCTGTGACTCCAGCGTGTGTGTGTGCGTGCATGTGCGTGCATGTGTGTGTGTGTGTGTGTGCGTGCATGTGTGTGCAAAGGCCTGCTTTAAAGTGCTTTTGTTTGCTGTGAAAACTCATTAACAAAGTGAACACCTTTGTGATTTCACCCCAAAGCGATGCTCACAGGAGAAAGGAAAGAGCAAGAGGACCAGACATGTATAGGAGGAAGGAGAAAAAAGATGACGAAAATAATGATGGTGCGAAATAACAACAGCAGTGTGAATGTGAAAAGAAGAAAAAAAAAGAACTCAAGGGTCTCGGTTCCATAATCAACATCTCTTTTCAAACAAGAGGATCCCCGAAGCTACTAGACAGAGAGAGATGAAGGAAGTGAAGGGCAAAGAGAGAGAGAGGGAGAAACGGAGAGGCTGTAGAAACTGGGCAGAGATGGACAACCAAAGACAGAGGCTGGGAAAACATGGATATAGATATGGAACGATGATAAAGTACAGTGAGTAAAGCTAGAAAAAGGCTTGAAGTTACAAAAATAAAGAAATCACTATGGCTCGACCTCAAAGTACAAAGGTGAATGTAGCAGTGACTCTGTGGCCGACTGTAACTAAGAAATGATTCGTGAATTCGTTGAAGTTGTCCACTGTGGTCTTCACATTTAACATTTCTAGTATTTGTTGTTTGTTCGCACTCATGATCGTACTCATAAATGTCCCACTCTTACTTGCTGATGGATAGTGATACATTACCTACCTGATAATTAATATATCCTCTGCAATGGCTAAACTCAAGTCTCTTTTACACTGGTCCAAAAAACCTACTAACACCAACTCATATCTGTCTTTTGTCTGCAATGGGAATGGATACAATAGGCATTCACTCCCAGGTCAAATGACCCTGCACTGGACACAGGTTTGTATCGGCTCCAGCTCCGATCTGCAATGATCTAAACATAACTTTATGATGTTGGCGTATAGAGTTCCAGGCATTAGCGCACTAATGGCCACAAACGTTTGTTTATTTATACATCTTAGCGTAAAACGGCGAGGTGAGAGAGCTCCTCTCCTGGAAAATGGAAAAGAGTCCATCTGGGTTTTCTTAGCAGGTTTATCGCATTTTAAAACAATGTGTACCCACTAATTTTGATGTAAAAGAAGTATAAGACCCAAGTCAGAGTCACAGTGTTGTCGAGAGGAATATTTATGAAGTGCAAAAGCAGAGCACACAGCAGTGTTTCTGTGGTGAAATGTTGGGCCTGTGCTGTTGTTGTGTCTGCAGATGCTAATGCCAGGGGTGTGGACAGATTGTGAGTGTTTTAAGAAGATCCCAGATTATGGGCTGCAGAGGCACTGCCCTGTGTGTGCATGTATGCAAGTGTGTGTGTGTGTGTGTGTGTGTGTGTGTGTGTGTGTGTGTGTGTGTGTTGTTTTTTATTCAAGGGGTAATCATGAGAGGTGGTAATGACAGTCCTGTGCACATCCGATGTCTTAATGTGCGAATATTGATTTGCCCGGTATCACAAAGACACATCCCATTTCCCTCACAGTGGATAAATAAAGGCCAAGAAATATGGTACATATAGTACGGCTACACACACACACACACACTCACTCACTCCCAATGGACTGTAAAGATATTCTCAGTGCCAATTATATCTGAGAGAATGTCACACACACACACAAGGAATGTGGATCAATGGGAAGGGCAGCCAGCCAAGAGCCAGTCAATTCCTCCTCTTTCCTCTCTTTCTGTAACGGTGGCTCCCCCACTGAAAAAATACTGATATTTAACATGTTTGAAAATGTTTAAAATACCTCAGCAGGATGGTTATAGATTTCCCTGTGATTTCCTCTTCTCTGAAAGAAATCTACCTCTGACGGTGACGCACATTAAAGAAGATTAAAGAGGAGGTTACAGTAAAGATGAGTGCTTTTGCAGCATCTTTGGCTCACGGTGATGAGAAATCAACCCTGGTCCAATCATGAATCAGAGCTGTGTGGAGACACCCACCCCTAGTACAACAGAGTGAGAGAGAAGAGGGGAGAAAAGGTAGCACAAATAAGGCCTGAGGAAGAGGAAGTCGTATAATTACAGATGAAGGAGAACAACACTGACTGCATGTTTTCATTTTGGACACAATTTCCCTGCTAATGGGAGGGACAGGATTGTAGAGCCCACTGTAAAAGTACACACTGCTGAAGGAGAAAGTCAAACATAAATCTATTTTATACAACAATTAATCTCTGAGCTAAATATGCAGTTTTAGTGGAATCTGCATTTGGGACGTTCACCAAGGAGCTGACTGAAATATAACCTCAGTGGGGGTGTTTAACATATACAAGAAAAATGTAACTGACCTAAAAAAAAAAGTATCATCGACTTGTCTAATTTGAGGAACTGTTCATTAAAACACAAACCAGAACAAAATCGACTCCAGAGCGAGTGAATCTGGGTTCAAACAGGAGGAGACAGTAGGAAGGCAGGGGACTTGGTGAATATTAGTTATCTTCAGGCACACGTTTATGTGGCTGCAGCTGCCAGCTCATTGTTTTGTACTCAGCTAATTTAAAGAAATGCCACTGAGACGCAGCCAGCATCGAGCCGAGCAGGTAACTTGAATAGGCTGTATATTTACTGTGGCGTTGAATTGTATCCATAGCAACAAGTGTCACCGGGGTGCCACAGTAAAGTATTCAGCTACATGACTGATAAGGTTACAGTAAAACAAATGTGGAAATCATTTACGAGAAGGAATCTGACCATTATATGCTGTTTAAACTTTATGGTGGTCAGTAATTTCTTACATTCATGCTGGATGATTAAAAATACAGTGTCTCTTTGTCCTGCTGGGCCCAATGACAGCTTGTGGTCTACGCCATCGGTTCTCAAAGGGGGGTGTGATTACCCCTGGGCGTCCATGGCACACTGCCTGGGGGTCCGTAACACGTTTACAGATTAATCCACTAAAATGAATCTGGGTATTCTGTTTTGACATGGTGAAAATATTTTTTAATACAAGACATTTCACTCATATTGTTCTCTCGCATATAGAAGTGTAAAAAATAAATAATGGGTTCTTTTCTGTCTTGTGGGGGGGGGTTTGTGGCTGAGACAAAAATGAGAACCTCTGGTCTACATACACCTGAAGAACCTGAACCAAAACCCAGTTGTGATCATATCCTCTGGTTTCCATGGGACACGTTTAACCAAAGCCCAGTACAGCTACATGTGCTCAATGGCCACCCTTACTTTTAAAGTAGGCGTGCCATTAGTCCAACTTGTGCACAGCTGACAGCTCAAGAAAAGGCTTCTTTACAGCTTGTCATTTTTATGCAGACATTTACATGGCGTCAGATGAGTTTCTGTAGAGCATAAAACTATTTTGTGTGAAAGGCTTTCTTGCTATCAGAAGTACAACATGTTTCCAACTGAGATACAGACTCAGAGTTACAAGGCGAAGGTTGTGAAAAGCTTTAGGAAAAAGGAACGGGAAACTCCAGCTTGCAGGGATTTCTTGATGTCAAAACTAAGCAGCCTGACAGAGATCTTTTCTGTTTCAAGACTTAGTCCCAAGTTCATTCAGGAGCATTGTCTGCAGCTATACAGTAGAAACCGGACCCCGCTGGATAAACATAAATTGCAAGAGGCGGGCTGGGTCGTGCAAAGTGAAAGAGGAGGCAAATCGGAAAAAGGAGGCTGAAGACGGAGCAGACGGAGATGAGGATTGAAAGAGCCTTTTTTCTTTGAGAGTTTCCACACAATACTGTGTGGGTTTCTATGACGACCTGCAGTCGCCTGCTGGGCCCATACAGGCAGAAGTAAGAGGTCTGTTTGGCAGCAGTGGAAAAACTATTCAAATCCTTCTCCTAGATTAAAGCAACTACAAATAAATTAGCCTGCACTCAACTTCTACTTTTACAGCTTGATGTAAATAAGTAACGGTTGTAAAATGTACTTCAACTAATTGAAAATAAATGTATTAATACTGTAAGTACTGTACAAGAAGTATTGTAAAGCTGTAAAAGGTCTGAAAATAGACTCATATTGTTGCATTTCCATGATGTAAATGTGTCTTTGATGTGTAAATTCTGAATCTACTGTGTGGCCAACTGACAGATCAAACATATGGTGGCGTAAGAAGAGCAATGTCTCCCTCTGACATGGAGTAAAAAATAGCTATAAAGTGTGAGGAATTGGAAGTACTCCAGTTATTGACAGTAGCCTTCCTCAGAGTCAAAGCTGCTGAGTAAGGATACTGAGACACACACATGCTGGTGGTTGGTTTACACCTGTCAAGCTTGTGAGTGATGCACAGATTTTGCATTTGTGATAAAAACCCGAATCAGAAATAGGGATTTTTCGCACATTTTAAAACACGCACACATGAATATTCACATCCATAAGCACACAACACGTACGCCATATGAATTCAACTGATGCAGGTTGTGTGCATGACAGCCAGAGAGAGGAGAGAGGAGAGAGGAGAGAGTGAGGGTCTGCAGAGCACCACAGCCTCATGATTAATGCGGCTTTTAGCTGCAGAGAAGCCTGAGCCCCCCAAAGCAAACTGACCGGGTCGCCCATTCAACTCTCCCTCCCTCTCTCTCACACACACACACACACACACACACACACACACACACACACACACACACACACACACACACACACACACACACACACTCACATTCTCCATCAACCCAAACCCAGTGACTGAGAACCTGCTATAGCCTACACACACCATTGACTACTCCTACACTAACACTTCATCAGCACCCTCGCAGCCTCCACTGTAGCGAGTTGCACTTCACTTCACCTCTTTCCCATTGAGAGCCAAACCCCTGAAGTGGACTGAACCCCACACACACCAGGGACATTCTACTAAACCAATGCGGCTCCTTGCGTAAAGACGCGTGAAATACAGTTTCCAAAGGTGTCAGGTCGCACAGTTGTAAAAAATACTTAAATAGAATAAGCCATTGTGATAAGTGTGTGAAAACATCCAGTTTACTCGGGAGAGATAAGGAAAGGATGGGGCAGGCAAGCAAACAGACAGACACACACGCACACACACACACACACACACACACTATCAAGTGGCAAAATGCTAAAGACTTGACGTGGTTTTCATGACATTACGTGAATACATGTGGATCTCCGGCAGAAGGACGCCCTGAGACGCACACGCACACGCACTGAGGAGACAGATGCAGAATGCACCAAACCACTGTCTTTCCTCCCGCCTAACATCTCTCTCTCACTCACACACACACACGTAGAGCCCCCGACCACTACTTCATTGCGGGGGTCACTCCCCCCACAACCGCCCCACACACACACACACACACACACACACACACAGTAGAAATCCCGATGCACCACCAGCTGCACCAGCAGCACCAGCAGCAGCAGCAGCGCTGGATAATTCATTGCAGTGACCAAACAGTGAATCCACAGGCTCCTCTCAGCTCAGACCGGCCTGCTCCAACTATCACACACCAATCTCAAAGTGCACGCCGCGCGCGCGCGCCCCCCCCGTGCACGGGACCCAATCCGTCCCAGGCTGTTCACTTACCTTTGCACTACAGCGAAAACGAGCAGTTAGTTCCCATTTTGTGACAAGGCTTTAGAATCCACTCGTTGCCCCGCATCTCCTGCTGGTCCGCTCACACATCCACAGTGGGTTTCAGCAGGGACACTAATCCAGTTTTCCATCCCTGGGAGAGCGCTTCCGAGCTTCGTTACATCTTCTTCCACGATCCCCACAAAACTATGCCAGGCTTCTTTCAGCGCGTTTTTTTCTCTCTCTCCCCTCCTCTCTCCTCCTCTGCCCCCTCTCCTTTCCTCACCCTCTCTCTCTCCCTCTCTGAGGTTGCCTGGTTACCTCTTTTCTGTAGGCTGGTTCAGACCGCCGGCCGGCAGCCAATCACGAGGCCGGGTTCCTCTTAACCCCTCCTCTGCTGAACTGTCCTGATTTCCAGCTTTCAAGGAGTGGGAGTGCAGGGGGGGTGAGGAGGGAGAAGAGGGAGAAGAGGGAGACAGAGGATGTAGCCTATGTTAACAAAACTATAATGAGCAAGACGAGATGAAAGAAGGAGAGAGTGGGAGAAGGAGGAGGAGGGGTGGATGGATGGATGGAGGGATTTAAGTTTGAAAAAAAAAAGTTGTGGAGGAGACGTCATCAAACTTGAGCATGACTGAATCACAGAATGTGGAAGTTGTAGTTTAGAGGCTGTTAAAGGATGACTGTGCTGTCCAAAGCTGGACATCATCAACCCACTTGCACTGTCACGCTGACACACACACTCTCTGAGTCATGAATGCACGTAAGCAGTAGTCATGCTGCAGCCTTCACCCAGTCATTCAGCAGACACCATTGATTGGTTCACCACCTGCAGTTGAGTCGTGCAGTCCGTACACATCAATGTGTGAGTCATAGACTTGGGGAACTCACCATGGTGTCTGACCGGCTTGATCCGCGAGTGGGAACAGATGTAACTTTCCACAACTATGAAACAATATTTAGAAAATACCAGGAAAACTCTTAGAGGCTTTACATACCTAGAACTGAAAAAGAACATTTGGATTTGAGACTGAACCATGCCAATGTTGTGTTTCACGCACTTCCGGAATTCCCCCTTATACCTTAACCTCTTCTAATCCCCTTCAATCCACATTTCCTCCTTTCAGTTTTCCCTCCCTGCACCTCCTCCTGCACTTCCCTCGCCTCAGATCTTCCTCTTATCCGGATGTGGAGTGTTACTGTCGGGGGGGGTTTAAGGATCCTCAGTGTGGACACAATTCTTCTGATCTCTGCAAAGACTGGAAGGAACACAACAGTCATCTAACTAAACCTCCTCTTCTTCCACGTTCCGACAGGGATGTAGGTTTAGTTTCAAAGTTGGTTCAAGACACAAGATTCAGTGGTGGAGTGTTTGTCAAGGAGGCAGATGAATCGGATGATACAGTACAGCCAGTTTCTAAACCTGCTTGTTTTAAATGGGCTGTTTGCTTGGCCTGTGGGGATGCTGGTTGCAGCTTTCTTTCTGAAACTGTGAAAGTGAGCTGCAGTAATTGAGCTGCAGGGGGTAGAAACTGGCTATGAGACTTGATCCACAAAACGCTGATCTGGGAATCATTTGTTGCCGTTGTCATGATCGTGTGCGTTGTCATTAATGCACTGCTGACATGAGGGTAAGGGTCAAGTGAGGGCTTTTCACTGCTAATGACTCCCAGCTGCCGCTGCTGCAGAGCGCTGATCGCCTGTTTATTCAAACGTATATTAATATTGAATGTATCACGTGCCCAAATCACACAACTTTGAAAGTGCACTACCTTGGAACCTTTTCCAATACACATGCCAAGCGTGAAAGAGTTGAGATAAACAGCTCTCGAGATAAATCAAACAAAGTATTTGCTTGCAAACAATCACCAGTCAACAAGTTAAAAAGGAAAATAAATAATTCCACTAAAGAGCTGGTCCTGCTTAAACTCTTGTCACAACACAATGCATCGTCATTTGACAAGGCACTGCATTGACCAATCAAATACAAAGTTCACATGCAAAGCAGATTACTTTGTATTGTGAGTGGATATTTACGGCTATCACTGAGGCTGAGAATAAAAAGATGGATGTTGTAATAACTTAAGTGTTAAAGCATCGGATCAGCATAAAAACAGGGAGATGAATTATCAGGCTTTGTGGATCAATGTCTCTCTTATAGCTCAAGCAACGTGCCCCCACCAACAGTCTGAACGTCTATTGACTCAGTTTGTCTCCATCACTGGTTAGATGTGTTATCCACAGTGCTATAGGATACATTTAAGTTATGAGCATGAGTGACAAGTTGATCACTGACTTTATTCTGTTAAAATCTTGTGGTTGTAAGCACAAATGTTGAGGTTTGCTTTCCTCAAAGTTGTAAGAAACATCAATATTATTTATATGTTCTACAAGTACTCTGAAACCTATTTATTTACATTTTTGACACACACACATACAACTTTTCTTTCTCTAACCATGACTTGACATATGTGCAATACTATACTTAAAGTAAAAAGTACACAACAATATCTTACATCTCATACTTTTTCTCTCTGTCTTAACTATGTTCTGCTTCTGCTGTAAGGATGAACATTTTCCTCCAATCAGATTATTGAAGTTCATCTTTTCATGTCTTATCTGATCTACTTTAAATATCTCAATAAACTTCTTGCTCCTCGTTTCTTCCTCCATCACACCACCTCCATCACTCTGACAAACCCAGCAGGGTCACTGTCCTTCCTCCCAAGTGTCCCACCACTCTCTCCTCCCACCATCTCTTCCTTCCTTGCTCTGTTTTCCGACCTGTGTATCTGTAGTTTACCCTCTCTATCTGTGCAGAGGCCTCCCGTCTATCTCCCTCCCTCAGTATCTATCTCTCACTCACCTTCCTCCTCTCACACGCTCTCTGTGTGCCTGTCTCGGCTTGGCTGAACAGATAATTCCTGGATGCTCATGTGTGCACGTCAGCAGCTTTCCCTCTCTCTCTCTCGTCTCACGTCTCACAAACTGACACACACACATACACATGCCAGTTACATAGAGACACACCTGAATGAGTCGCATTGATACAGCACTTTTTTCATTTTACAGACACATACACACACATGACTCTTTTGGGTAATCCATGAGAACGTCCAGATGGAACTTATCTCCAGTGAGAACGTGAAGGTCAGCTCCATCGTACTATTCACACAGAACATTGTTTCACAGGATTAGGATTCCTCTAATTCACACATATGCAGAGAAAGGGACAGAGAGAAAGCTAGAGGATAAAAAAAAAAGAAAAGGATCGGGACAGACAGAGAGACAAGAGACAGAGAGAGAAAAACAGGGAAGAGGAGACAGAATGGAATTTTCTGCATATTATCAGCAAAACGGGTCAAACTCGTTAAAGGCAACAAAGGCAGCACTCTAATTGCCTGAGCACAGCTCTGCACTGCTGAGCTACTGTAGGGGCAGTACAGTGGGCTCGTATATGACAGTGCAATCATCATTTGACATAAAGTGAGCCTAGTTAAAACCTAAAGCCACATAGCATGAAACATTTCGAGCATCAATCTGTAAAGCAAGGCTGGGGAACCTCCGGCTCCAGGAATAGAACAAAATCAAGACAGCAATTATTTTTCTGCAGTGAAATAAATAAAATAACTAGAATGGCAATGTGATTTTTATTTGGATCTGCACTAAATTGCATTCACTCATAAATATCAGTCCCCTCAATGAACCACATTTTTTTCATCAAGATCCATGAATCATTCTCTGACAAATCAACGGAAATGTTGAAAAAGACACTTGCAATGTTAAAAGAAAGTGGAAAAAGAAATCCTGGATCTGCCCACTGATCAGGATCCACACCAAAATGTAATTGGTTCTCCTGTGACCCATACCACATTGAGTCTCGTAGTGATCCATCTAGTAGTTTTTTCATAAACCTGAAAATAAACCTCCTTGGCATAGTTAAGAATCTAGTAATATGTCCTTCAGGATGATCCCCTCTGGCTGCATGGCTGTCAGCAAACCAAGACCCATATATTGCTGTTATATCTAAACCTGTGTACCTGTGAAGAAGTGATGAAAAAGGCCCATCTCGAGCGTCATTACAGATGGAAACACACATTCTGACGGAGACACTGTAACACAGGCGAGTTTCTCTGGTGAGGTAGCTGAAAGCCAATAAGCTGAAAACTCATTCAGAAGAAGAATTTGTGAAGGAGTCTTGTTGCTACTGCCGAGGTGAAAAATGACTCCAAAGTCCCAGTTTGTCTTGAAAAAACATTGCAGAGTGTTTCACTGATATGTTCCAACATATTGAAAATCACTGAAGGACAACACAAGAATTTTCTAGTTTTTGTCTCTGGCCTGTGATAAAACAAAAGACATAAGAAATAACACAGTAGTCATTTTTTGTTCGTGGGATCACTGCCAAGTTAAATACACGCTGTGAATTACTGTCCCTGTAAGATATGCTTGACACTATCAAAAGTGAGGATTTGTTTGATTTTGTTTGTGCATTTTCCAACTCCAAGAGAACAAAAGCCTTGTATGACATCTGAATACATTGGTGGGTTTGCTTTCCTTCAGGCATTTGGCGAGAGGTTTCGGGACATGAAAAGTGAACAAAAGGAACTGAGCATCTTTGTTAAGCTGTTTAATGTGGAAGCAGCTGATGTGCCTGACAACCTGAAACAGGAAATCATTGAGCTGCAAAGCAACAAGAAGCTGCAACCTGCCTCCGCTCCAGCTCTATAAACTGCATCTAGGTCCAGAGACATGCAGGGGAGTCTCTGTAAGCAGCTGTTTTTAAAAATGACTATGCCACTCAAAACTGACCAGAACCAAACCTGGAAAACCAGCTATACCATCATCACTACCATCTGACATCAGACGCCTCCCCAAAGAGAAGCCGCTCCAACCATTGCATCAAGGGTAGTGCTATACATGTGTTTAATAACTTAATATGACCCATGCTTTAAACTGAACAAACATATTAGGATAGGAGGTCAAATATGAACAACAGAGAATCCAAAGCTCGAATCCTTCCCTTTACAAAGTGGACAATAAGCCTTATCCGTAAACTATCCTGAATAAATAAAGGTTAAAAAAAGACTGGATACTGAGGGATAAAACCTGGAGCGCTAGTTGAAGATTTTGATGAGGTGCAGAAATTGTAAGATTTAACAAACAGCAGCTCCTCTGTAGCAGGAAAGACATTGCAATTGTCACACACACACACACACACACACACACACACACACACACACACACACACACACACACACACACACACACACACACACACACACACACACACGTTTTATTTATTCATTCGCAGCATGTATATCCAGTTACCTGCCATCTGATAGACTCGGTTCTTCTTAAGATTAGCAAACCTTTTTCTAGCATCAAATTACTAATTCAAAACAAACTTACGGGTATAATGAACACTTGGACATACATCCATAAGAACAACCTATAATGATGGAAACCATCTTTGAGAAAACTTTATTTGACATGTTCGTTTTAATTTTGGTTTGCTCCATGTCCCATCTGCTGACATGGAGGAGGCAGGATTTCTGACCTATAGTGCAGCCAGCCACCAGGCGGCAATCAAGATGCGTTGCCTTCCCTTTTAGGGAGCTGTAATGACATCTATCTTGATATACTGTGTAGGATTGACATGTATTGATCAGGTGAGTAGATTACTTTGTTTTCTTTTCAATCATTTTTTTTTGGTATTTTTAGAAATGTGTCAATGGCTCACAATGTACATTAATTTCAAATGTGATCAAACTGAGTTGACGCCTGTAAACGACAGTATGTAAATGACGGTCTCCTTTGTAAAAGCATCAATATGTCTGGAGGTGAATTTGAGTGTTACATTTAAACCATAATGAGATTAACTTTGACCCACATGCACAGACAAGTGCACAGTGACCCGTCTCACCTACTTATATCCCACACTGCTTATTTAGCTGCAAACACCAGGGCGTCGTTTGTGCATGAGTGAAAGTGAAGGAAGGCATGAGGCAGATGGAACAGCCCCCCCCCCCAATAGATGAAATATCACAGCAGGACCATATCTATCAATGCTACTATGCTACTCTTCAATAACTCAGATGCATCAGGATATTAGGTGTGTGACAGATGTGAGGAGCGTAAAAGAGCATGGGGGAGATGATGTAGGTGAGAGACAATATAGTGAATCTGAAAACAAACAAAGAGATGGAGTTATGAGTGGAGTTTTGACAAAGCCACAGATCATTCTTCCTGCATTCTCATGTGACTAAACTGAAAAAAGACAGAGTGGCAGAGATGACTTAGGATGATCTCGACTTATATCTAGGTGGCAGGTTGACTTGTGCGCAGTTGGTTTAAGGGAAGCGGAGCTAGTGAGTGTGTTTGTGTGTGTGTGTGTGTGTTAACACGCTAGGGAATTAGATATAAAGATGTGCTCCGTTGAAACCTCATACATGTTTATGTTTTTATCAGTATGTGTAACTCTGAGGGCTTTTGCCTCTGGGAGAATCCATCACATTTCATTAACACGTTTCATACGTGTGGGAACATGCGTGAACGTGCATACATCAGTTTCCTTCTGATCAGAGGGGAATTAAAGGGTGCAGCTGCAGCAGTGTTGCACCAAGTGTTTGAAAGATTATTTCTGATAACTTGATAGTAATGTGATGCTGTGTAGATTTAGTGGTTTTACATACACTACAAAAGCAGCCATTTGCCACCAGCTGTACATATAGCAGGCTCTATGTGGCTCCAGTGGGTTTAGAAAGACAATTATGGTTGTGGGTTTAAAAGATTAGACAAAAAAAACCACACAAATACATTAATCATATACATAATTTGTATTTTCTGAATGTGTGCATGTACCATAATAGACATATACTGTGTGTGTGAGAAGTAATTAAATGAGGTTATTAGCAGGGAACAGATTAACAGGAGGCAGTGGTGACGACAGTGGCAGCAACATTAGTAACTTGATTTTCTTTTCCAAGAAAACAGTTTTCACTGAAACTAATTTTCAGATCAAAATGAGAGCTACAAGAGGAAAATAAATCTAAAACGTGTTTAAACAGTGAAGGGAATGGAAATTACTCAGTGAAACATTTTAAAGGTCTGTTTCTTAGAAAATAGGATACAATTATTAAACGTTTTGAGTTGTCTGTAGGTCCCTCTGGCCACACAACCCCCATTCCACTGCCAAACGATAAGACTGCTTCTGCAAAATCTGCAATTTACAATCTCCACTTTCATATAATATACATCTAAATTACAAAACCATAGAATGAGCAGGTGTGTTGCTCCTACCTTTTGTTGCCTTTTTATTTATATGCTTACTTTGGTGCCAAAACATAAACTCAGATTAGACATTCCCTGGAACATGTGGTCAGAACACAACACATCAATGTAAAAATAAAGTAAGAATATTTGCTTTCTTTTTTCTGTCCCTCCACATGTCGATTACAGAGCAGTAACAGAGTGTTCTCTATGAAGCTGGTGGCGTTTCAGCATCTTTCTAAAAACTGAAAACTGACTTCCACATACATCATAAGCATAGAAGTATCCAAAAACATGTGGTAAAGACTTAACTTTAGTCTGATGTTCACAGAGTGAGGCATTTTCTTACATCAAGTTGACCCTTGTTTCAAAGAGAACCTGTCAAACACAAACACAGACACTATCTCTGTGGTCGAGATGGGCTGCACACGATGTTGTGAGATCAATTAAGATAAGTTTCCCCCAGCGGATTCAGTAGTGTCTCTACTTTAGACAATAGTCTTGTTGGGGCAGGAAGTATTGTTCCCTAGATGAAGCTTGAATGCCATTCTCTCTAAATCCAAGCTGCTTTCCACCACAGCGAAAAATACAAGACATCTAGGTCATTGAGCTTCCTCTGTGCTCCGTTCTTTCAGTTTCTATTTAAGGTGTTAGATATCCTGTGGGGCACATCATAGGACGCGAGAATGGATTAAGAAAAGCAGATATTACCTCAATGAATCATGTAACAGCCATGTGGCAACATTATATTTGTGCAAAACAAATATTTTTTCCTCAGCGTTTCAGCCTCACTGCATTTTATGTCACTAAAACAGGATTTTTCCAAACAACTTTAAAATAGCAGATTTTCAAAAACTCTGGTTCGTGTGTATCTGTGTGAACATGCTATGATGTAACAGCTTTCTTCGTGCATGCCCACTGTTGCTTTGTGTATTCAGCATGCAACAAAAACGACAACAGCAACAGCGGATATATACCGGTTTCTCTACGTACGGTTAGCAACGCTAGCTCTAATTACAAGTTTGCAGCTACATTTAGCATCAGTGAACCACATCAATGGCATTCACGGGCGTCTACCTTGCCTTATATTACTTGAACCACAGCATTCTTTGACATTTGGATCATTAATGCAAAACTTTATCGCCACCTACTGGCCTCGCATGCTTATTTGAGCATTTGTCATTTTGTGTTCTTTTGTAAGACAAAGGTTGTGTGGACAGGATTTTGTTTTTAAAACTGAGGAGAAAATATCTGTAAAAAAAATATCCACAGTAGAGTAACAGACAATGTATGAGTCATTGATTCATCCTCATTTCATGGATGTGAAAAAGATATGATTATGACACGTAAAACCAACTACATTATACTCCTCCTGGATAACTCCTGCTCGATTGGACTGAGGAGTTAGAATAGTGACCCTGCTCGACCTCCGTTTAACTCTGCATCACTCAAGTAGAGGTTAGGAAAGGTTTGTGCGAATTTATGTTTACGTACGTATATGTGTGTGTGTGTGTGTGTGTGTTGGGCGGGAAAAGAGGGGGATGCTGCTAGTACTGGGAGGCGGAGAAAGAGCAAAAGAGGGCAAAGGAGGTGGAACCAGTCAAACTGACACAGTTTCAGTGTTTTCTCAACATTGTAAATTATGCAGCATGGGCTGTTTCTGCTGGATGTTTTCTTCATTCATTTTTAACTGGTTCAGTTACACAGTAGTACTCCAGCTCCATTTCTTCTCTGTCTGTGCGTGCCGGTCTGTATGTGTAGATATGCGCAGGTATACAAGTGCAGGCATGTTTTTAATGTAAAAAACCTCAACTTGTAGTTGAGGCCACAAAAACCATGCAGAATTAATTGCTCACTGCTAATTGTTTTCTGATTGCTGGAGTTAATTACAGCTTTAAAAAAATCCGATGCCAAACAGATTTCTCATGTGGCGTCAGGTCTGACCTGCACACTCGCTCGCTCCTGCTACTTCTGTGGTAATGAATTAGGGAAAAAAGTCAAGTGAGTTTTTAAATTCTTATTAAACTTGAGTTGTCACGTTTAAAAATATTTAACGTTATTGCTTTGATCAGAGCTACCAACGGAATATCCCATAGCCTCATTAAATCAGCCCAATTACTGTCAGTGTTGCTACAGTGTGCGTCTCTCGTTGACTCTGCCAAGACGCTCTTGAGTCTCCTGTTTTATCACATTTCCATGTTTGCACAGAACACAGAATGAGCAAGATCTCGGTCACAGCAAATGTACTTTTCCTATGACGCCGTGCAGCTGTCAGCAAGGACGCAGCGGGAACTCCAGTCGTCAATGTGCTTTCTGAGGCTTGACAACTCAGCTCACTGCATTACTTTAGTTCATATGGTCAGACACACTGTTGATGAAACACTCTAACCTCCACCTCAGCCTTAACTTGTGGTGTGTGTGTGTGTGGGTGTGTGTGTGTGTGTGTGTGTTTGGGGGAAGTGTGTTTCCGTGTCGCCTGTGTCTACGTGGCTGGTGAGTGAGGGCTGCCTTGGGCTCATTGCTCATCTCAGTGGGTATAAATAGAAAAATAGAGAGCCAGGAATATAAAAGCATCACAGTCAGGTGTCTGAGGGCTGGAGAGGCTGCTCCCAGCTAAAAAACATCAGATCTGATAGCAGGTGGATGAGCTGCATGATTCAAAGCTAAGCAAATGTACTATCACATGCTGTTGAACTCTAAATGAAACAACACCAAATGAAAACTTGGAAGATGTCATTTAGTCTCACAACGCAGAATTGATTTCTAAAAGCAAGGGCTGATGCAAAGTCAGCTGGTTTTAACAAATTGTTTCTCCATGCTTCTGTTTTTGACTGCTGTTTGCAGCGCTCTTCTCGAGCCGCTGTGTGTTATTGCCTCAGTGCCCCCTGGTTTGTTTTGACATTGTTTCTCTGTTGTTTCACTGTGGTTTTTGTGTGATTTATGTGATTTGTGGAGAACACTCTTCAATGCGAGTTTCTGTTCTATTTTCTCTCCATTTGTGTTCAGGACTGATGCAGATTTGACTTTTGTTTTCACTCTGCAACCATTTGCACTGTGAACTGATTTATCCTCTGTCCAAATTGTCCATGTCGAGGATAACACTATCAATTACATCATGGAAATCATAGAGGGCAACATATTTTGCACAATTTGCAACTTTAATAATATGGCAGAGGGTAATATTGCACCATATAGTGATTTCAAACACAGCCATATTTAGGTTAATAGCATTTGAACAAAAGATAACACAACTAACAAAACAAATAGCAGAGAAACATAAGACAGTGTGCTATCAAAATATTAAACATACCTGAACGCCACCACACCTGGTTTCCATATCACTTCTCCTCAAAGAAGGAAAATGCACCTGGAGGAGAGAAGAGGCAGCAGAGTATTAACAACTAAAATGACACGTGGTAGAGCCCATACCTCCACCAACAGTCCCCTTAAGAAACTACATTCAAATTTACTAGATACAGATTTCTATTTGGGTCTGCACCAAATTGCAAGCACTCATTAATATCATTCCCATAAACAAGCCTGATCGTTTTCATCAAGATCCATGAATTTTTAATGAGTTCTTCCTTTGGTCATGTCCCACCCCTCCCAAGAATTTCATGGAAACTGGTTGAGTAGTTTTTGTGTAATCCTGCTAAATATAAAATAAACAAATGCAGATGAGAACTCTTGAGGTCTGGTCATCCTTTAGAGAACCGAATGCTCACCAACCTTACCTCTCAGTGTGTGTATGTGCACTTCTAGCTTACAATAAGGTTTAGGTTATGGGTAGTGTAAAGGTTAAGGTTAGGATAAGGGTAAGGAACTAGGGATGCATATTGTCAATGAGTGTCCTCACAAAGATAGTGTGTCCAAGTCCAAGTGTGTGTGTGGGGTGGGGGCTCTAGCCACCAGTGGAGAGATGAGATCATTACCTGTGACTTCGAGGCTAATGTCTCACACTCACACGCTCATGCGCACGCACACCCACACACAGGCTGATCAAGAGGCTAATGTGACAAAACTACGGTGACCGCAGGGCTTGTCTCCATTTGAGTAAGACGGCCTGTTTTACAACCTGCTTCCAACACTGGCAGACGAGAGAAATGAGGACAGAGAGAAGAGGGAGGGATTGACAGAAGGATGAATACAGGGGCATCTAATTGGAGACATGGTGGGAACGAATAGCCATCGCCCTCTTTCTGCTGAAGGAAAGGGGGGACATAACGAACATAACGTATGCCAAACAAGGAGCTCAGAATAAGCTCGTTAGCAGTGGTGGGACTGTGAATGACAGATGAGGAGAGGGGGATGATGGGAGAGGGTGGATATGGGTCAGAAGGTGGGGATGGCTGGCCCGGACTCTAATTAACTTCTCCATCTGCCCTTTGGCTCCTACGTCATATTATGCACCTTCACAATACTACTACTGCAACAACTGTAGGGGCAGTGCAGCTGGAGCACACGGAGCCATGCTCAGTCACATTCTTCCTCCAAGTGAGGAAATAGAAGATTCACAGTTCACATAATCCCATGGAAATTCATGTGCATTTTTTAAGTGCATGAAGATCCAATGATCACTAAGCACATGTCACGTGAGGGAGAAAGTAAAAACAAAGTTGTGATATTGACATTTACGGTGTGTTGATCCACCATTTGCTGCCCTCATACATACGCTGAACTCCGGACTTTCCCCTGAAGTTATACAGAGTGTATGTGACAATGCAAATGTCCAAATCAAATGCTCCAGACATTCTCAAGTTTTTCCTGCTAGCCCCCTCGTAAAATATCTGGAGAATGACTGAGTGAGAACGTGTGAGTATACAGCAGGAAAATCCACAGAGCGCAAGTGGGTGTGTTGATGACGCTTCTAATGATGGACACAAAAGTGGAAAAAACTGGAAGAATACCAATATCTCAGGATGGAGAGAGATGCTATACATTTTTTGTCGCGTGTTAGAAGCATCATCAACACCAGCACTCGCTTGCGGTGAATCCAGTCCTTTTTACTAGGAGGCCAGGCGGTGAAAGTTTGCAGAAACTGCAAAGGCTCTCACTCGGACATTTGCGTTCACACACTCACCTTCTTCATAGAAAACACGGAGGATCTGTGGAGTGTAATTACGATATAAGCTTTCAAAGGGAGATGGTAGAATGTGTGTGTTGGGGGTTATCATGGTGTCTCTGTGAATCTGGTAAATTATTGTAATACACACCATAAATACCCCACAGCCTTCCTGCAGACTTAATAAAGGCTCCAATTATGAATGATAATAACTTTTCTATGATTGTATTAAGTGATATGAAATCTGTAGAGTTTAACGTGTAAGATGTATTCCAAACACTACGGAGTGTCTGGGCCTGAATGAAAACAGTGAATTCTCATTTCGTACGGCATGAAAATAAAGCTGGAGGTGCTCCTCGGTGTTTATTCTTGTGCTGCTCAGATGCACAACAATACACTGTGTCAGCACACATTTCACCCCCCACACTGAACTACATATGCTAATGCAGAGGCTGCCTCCCTCCCTCCCTCCCTCCTAATCCTCCCCGACTCCACTCATCTCCTGTTTTCTCCCCGTCTCTTTCAAATCTAATTTTCTTTTCTTCTATTTCTATTACTTAAGCATCACATCAGCATTACTGGTAAGCACAAACAGTATTAACAATGCAATTTACAAAACATGTGATTTTACCCTCTCTCCTTCACACTGCCTTCCTCTCTTACCCTCGCTCTAACCTCCCAAACACGCACCCCCACTACGTGTCCCCTTTTATAGTCATGTTGCAATCTGGTGAAAAAGTGGAGTAATATTAAATATTAATGGCACATTCATTCTAGGCAAGCAGAATATGAAATGAATTAATCAAGGCGTACGAGGATGTCTAGATTCTTGTACTTTAGCCTCATCTGCCGTCATGTGCTGTGATGATGCTGTGCAGGAAATTAACAGTGACCATTGACATATAGGCCAGCATGTGTTTAATGTGATTAAGTGTAATGGTCGGACCATTTGAAGCCTCTTCAATTACCATATAACACCACTCATTCATCCTACAAACATTTCTACGACAGAAAAACATTTACTTAAAGGAGCACTCCGCCATTTTTTTTAAATGTCACAGTCAATTTAGTAGCCATGACTGGTTCAGCTGAGCAGGTGAAAACCATTGTATAAAGAGACTGAGCTTTCTAACGGCTGAGAGAATGACCACGCTGATGTGATAGCTGCTGTAGAGTTGTATTATTAAAATATAGGGTCCTTGTCAGGCAATTTATTACTTAAGCCGTTTTAAGACATGAACTCCGGAGAATATCAGCACAATGGGGTCCGGACTGTCTCCATACTTTGCTTTTCACACATGAACAACACAGCAGGAGATTGTACGAGTCCGACGAGTTCAAAACAACAGAAAAATCTCCGGAACATTCAGGTGAGGGGTGGGGCAGCATGCAGGAGGCAGGATTTAAACAATCAAGTCCCCGGGGGTTGATCACATGTTTTTGTGCACAACACATCGACACAGGGCTTCGTCTGCATCTTCTACACGTATGACTCCTCTTTTTCAACCTGAGGTATTGGTATATTTTATCATTTTTTTCAGTTCCATGTTGTGTGTTGCATGTTGCATGTTAAAAACATCGCCTCACAACTTCTCACATTGGCATCGGACATTCTCCAAGAATCTTCTCAGTCGACAGATCTATGTTGTAATAAACTCATATATTTAAATATCTCATCAAGTTCACCCTTTTATTCATAACTGTGAAATCCAGCAATCATTCATCAGACATCTGTGAAGATTTGTCTTTATCAGTCCTGATTTCAGAAAAGCTTGTAATAAGTAAGGACGGTTTTGACCATTCTTTTAAAAACTTTGATAAAGTTGTCACAATTATTTTCATTTATGAAACAAAAGTTTTTTCAATCTCCTCCCAAAAAGTATATTGTGAAGCTAAAGAAGAGGACAGGAGCGGGCAGAGGGGGAGTATCTTCTGAAGCCACACTTTAGGACGAACACTAGTTTGCTTTAAGAATCCTCTTAAGAAACTCTCCTACCCATCTCTCTCTCTTTCTCTCTCTCTGCTGCCACTATCTCTCCATCTCACATGCTTGATGGCCCCCCCTGCATGCTCCTAATAACCCATGATGAGTCCTCCACACTTGAGCACCCTCCCATCAGACACCCGCTGAGACCTGCACACACACACACACACACACACACACACACACACACACACACACACACACACACACACACACACACACACACACACACACACACACACACACACACACACACACACACACACACAGAACCCCTCTGTGTCACACATACAGGAAAGTGGATGATGACAGCCATCAGCAGAGCAATTAATGGACCCTTCCCCTGATTACAATACAACAGAGAGAAGAAGCAGAAAAACAACATAAGCTAATAGGGCTGGATCATAATGGTATAATTAGCCTAGCATGCAGCTCCCACTTGGACCCGAAACCCAAAAGCGCAGCCAGCAGTGACGCAAAGACGCACTGAAGGATGGAGCGCAGGGAGTGATGAAGTGGAGGGAGGAGTGGAATGGAGAGGGACTACAGGAAAACAGACAATTCAAAGATTAGATAAGGAGGATAAAAACAGTAAAGGGATGAATACGCAGGAGCTTAGGTAGCCCAAATCTGGCTGTGTGCACCAAATCTGTGTGCTGACAGAGGGAGGGATCAGGAATGGAGGGAGAGAGATCAGTCGAGTGAGAGAGTGATGGGGTAAGACAGAACGGAGAGGGAGGCATAAAGGAGAGGTGGACGAAGGGGGGTAGAGTGGTGCAGACACAGGACCATGCCCCTAGCATACTGATGCTGCTGTAAGACATGCAGTCAGTGCGGCCTCAGCTAAGCAACCAAGCATGTGCTGCAGGGTGCCGGGCTGCATCAGAATAGTGTGTTCACACTTTCATGTTTGCATGTATTGTCCCCTATGATGTGTGAAAATAATACAATATGGGAAAGACGGGATTAGAGGAAAAACAGGCAATTTATGGGAAAGCATGTGTGTTTGCATATGAGTTTGTATGTATGTGCACACGCACACACACACACACACACACACACAGTCGTGTTTGTGTGCCCCACGTGTGCTGCAGTGGGCAGTGGGTTGTTCATTATGCCGTGTGTGTCTCCTCCTGCAGAGCCTCTGTTATCACAACACAGTGCCCCACTCTGTAACCATACCTTAGTCCCACGGGAGCTGCTTTAAGATATTCAGCTCCTCAAGGACAACATACACACGAGGGCCCAGAAACATAGACCACAGTAACCAATCCCAACCAGCTCACCTCATGAACTCCTGCTCAACTACATGGGAGAACATAGAGAAGCAAGTATAAAGAAGTCTTTGTTAGTTTTTCCCCTTTGTATGTACTTTGCTTTTCATGGACAAAAGGTAGGAAGAATAAAAAAGAAAGAAAGAGAATGCGTAGAGAATTCACTTTGAATATATACATTATGTCCTGCCCCCTGCATATATACCCAGGCACCACCCCCCCACCTAAATGTCCCAGAGATTTTCCTGTTGTCGTGAACATGTCTGACATGGGGAATCTTCTGCTGCGTTCTTCATGTGTGAAAGGCAAAGTCTGGATAATGTCTGGAGTTCAGAAAACGGGTCACGTCAGCCTGTGTTAAACTGCTGACCTGTCTGGGGTGTAACCATTCCATAAACCCACCCAATCTCAGCTGGGATTGGCTCCAACACCCTCTGGGAACCCTGAAAGAATACAGCTAATAGATGGGTGGATTTTAGGGGAGGGGGTAGCAACAGTTAAAAGACAAAAAGGAGAAGGGAAGTGATATTTGATATAAATATCTATGTCTCAATTTGAATTACATTTGAAATGATAAGAGAAAAAAGAGGAATCCAATCACGTGTTATTATAACTGCTCACTACTGTAAAGTATAGCCAGAAGGCCGTTTGCATAATCTCTCTTTCTCTCTCGCTGCTCTATTCGACTCTGTCCAGGAGACAACAGGAGGTCTATTGTCTTCCTTTGAGTCTCCCTCAATGCCTCATCTTCACCCGTCTTTCAGAAAGAGATCCAGAAATGGATTTCATTCATTAGCAGAGATGAGAACAGCTTGACGGGGGTGCAAACGTGTCTCATGCTGCACTTCTAAAAGTGAGCCACATGGTGAAAATAGGAGGACAATAAAAAAAAAAGCGAAAGACCCTCAGCGATGTTTTCTTCCATCTTTAATGAAAGAGAATGAGGGGAACTGTCGCTTTCTGTCTCCCACTGCTCCACCACAACCTGATTACTGTCTGATGATGATGGCACTACTTCCTGACACCTAATTGAAATAATTGTGTGTAATCACTTTAAAAGACTGGCAGGAGACATGCAAGCGATGAGAAGTAGTTAAGAAAGGCAACAGCATTTTAATTGAATCTTCCCAGATGCATCTGATTCCATCAAACAAGTGTAAAACCACCAGGAGACAGGCAGAGACACAGCGGTGGCACAGTTCAATTGAGAGATGAATGGTGGGGTAATGGGTTTAGAGGCTGTGAAAGGCAGCGGGGTTTAGGTGGATATGCTTCAGCCATTCTCTCATACACGCACACTTTATCCCACATAATCTGGAAGAAATCTTCTGTGTACCGCGGTGTATCCACTTTCAAAGAAACTGATCTTTAATACAGTATTTCACATAAACAACCCAAGCGAGGATTTTCTACCATTATTGCTGATGCTCTGAAAACCACCTTCTCTTGCTCTGCAGCGCCAAAGCTCACTGCTTGCGATTACAAAGCAAATACATCCTGTGGGTTTTGTCGGGAACAGATATTATAAGTAAAATGCTCCGTCTGGATCTCCGTGCACAGTCATCGCTGCTTCATGGGCCCGTGCACCACAGGGCCACTCTGTGGGTTTCTAAAGGCCCATATCACACAGAGAGCCAAGGCCAGGGAGAGCCTGTCCACAGCCATTTCCGCACTCTTTAATCTCAGCGGCCGACTGGAGAGAGCAGCGCTGCACATTCCATTAATGTAAAGTGGGGCTTGAAGGTCTGTAATTTATTGGCTCTGCACACTCGCCTCCCCTCATCTCACTCATACTGGCTCCCGGCCACCAAATACTCCCCCTGATACCCGCCGACATGCAGCGCACCCTGCACTCAGCGTTTTACGCCATTTCGCTTTCTGTCTCCTTTTACCTCTCTCTCGCTCTCTCTTTCTATTCTCCTCTGTTGCATTACATCTCTTTGCTTCATCCAGACTACTCCTCTCTCCTCATCCCATTTTGCAGCAATCTCTCTCAATACTTCTCTTGCTTTACGCACCATGCATACTGTTATAACAAAGATTCCTCTGCAGAACCTTTTTGCAGTCAGAATTATGAACATTTCCTTTTCAGCTGCTTCTGCTGTGAAAGGAGCCGAGGATGAAGTGAGGAGTCCGGCTCCTTTAACGCCTGCAAAACTGATCTAATGGATAGTTTAATTACTAACAAAATGACACCCTCACAGCCAGGGAGATAACTGCAGGAGGACAGAAGAAGCTCCTGCTGAGAGAAATGAAGTTCAAGAGAAAGACGTGTGTGTGTGCACGCGCACTGTGTGTGTGTGTGTGTGTGTGTGTGTGTGTGTGTGTGTGTGCGTGTTTGAGTGTGTATGTGTGTGAGACAGAAATCTTGCTCTCTATCGATTCTCCACTGATTCTGCCACTCTTCTCCCTCCTCCTCTCTCCTCGGGCTGTACTAATTGTCATGATCTGTGCTGCCGTAGCAAACATGACCCCCTGACAATTAAGCCACCAAGATGTCAGACAAATGCGGGGCTCTGACAACAGAAGCCGCCAAGTCAGAGTGGGGGAACAAGCAGGTGGGAGAAGAGATAGTTTCATCCTATCTCAGTTTTTTCTCCCAAAGTGATGGAGAAGATAGCGTTTCTTGTTTGCTCAGTTATTTGATCACTGATACCTCTTTTACACCAAAATAAGCAAGTATACACAGTTGTACACATTTTTTCTTAATCACAGGTAAACTCGCTAAAACAAGCAGTTAACAACTCTCCTATTGTCAATAAAGGAGTTTGCCTTTCTGGCGTCATATTCGACATCTCGATCGAGCCAGACACTGAGCAGCTCTCTAACTCTGCTGTCTTGCCAGTGTTGCATCTTGCACAATACTGTTGCACATCGTTCCCAAGATTCCCACAAACATTTATCAGAATTTTACACGGTAATGGCCAGAGGTTCAACGCGTGTAATAATGTTGCACAGAAAAATTGTTGCAGACTGTCAAAATAAAGAAGAAGAAATTAGCCCATTCACTCGGGTGTTATGTTTCCATCAGAGCAGATTGTGGCCGGATAAAAAGATAAAAACTCACGTCTACAGCAGAGTCATTTGACCTATTGCAGCCAGATGTTAGTGGGTGTTAGTGGGTTTTTGACCACTGAAAAAAGGGGCTTAATTTAACAGAAGTGAGGAAAACTTTTAAGCTTTTTATTTGTCTCACCAAACTCAAAGTGACAGCTCCTCTCCAAACTCCAGGTAGACTCGGAATATTTCCTTAAAAATATCCTTATATTGCACACTGAAAAGAACAGAGGTACGCGAGGCATCCCCACAACAGGAAGGCAATGCTCCCAGACCTGGAGCATCCCAGGAACAGAGCTACAGTGGTGGAGTTTATTTTCTGGTAGACAAACACATCAGCCAAAAACCCCAGCAGAAGGAAACTGTTTCCCTCAACCCCTGACACCAGACAATAAAACTCCTCCCTTACAAAGGAACTGTATCACAGGGCTCAGACAAACTGCATCTACTGGAAGAAAAAACTAGAAACATTTATGACTGAGGAGATTAAAAAACAATTCACAAGCAGAATCGAATCTATTAGCTTCAGATTCCACATTAAACAGCTCAGAAGCCCAGAAAACATCTACATTACTCAGCCAGCTTCTTTTCCAGACGGCCACTACACCAGTTTCTCAGTGAATCACTGTATTTTCCACATGTCAGACCTGCTGTAACCCCAGGATCCTGCAGTTACACGATAACTATTGTAATTGTTTTCTAATTGAAAGTCCCTGTTTTATGTGTTGTGTGAGCGGAGAACGTCTCCTGTGTGTACTGAAGCGCTTTAGAATAAAGATTTAATTTGGGAAATGTACAGTCTAATTAAATGGCCAACTATATGCCGGGAGGAAATCAATACCTGGAAACTAACCTGGACACATTTATATCCCATTAATGCACGTTACTAACTTGACTTCTTCTTCTTCTCTCCTGTAGGTTTGTGTTTTCTCATCTGTCTCCTCCTGTCGCTTACTGCAGGTGTTTCTGCCTCCACAGCCGCAGAGTGTGGATCTGTGACCGGGACCATTTATACTGCCCCCTGATACTGCTCAACACCCACTACTACAATTACTCATCTAATCATCATTAGGCCACTATTCTTTTTATTATAATGCACTTTGATGTGGAACCCGCATTGTGCTGTCCTCCTGCCACCCACCACGATTGTGTTCGGTTGTAGATTAATGAGAATTAAATGTGGATCAAATTAACTGTACTCACTTCTTGTTCCTGCTTGAACACATTTTATTCATGTATTCTCTATATTAAACTAATGGGGATCATTTTTTATTACAAATAATATAAGTAAAGAGGGTGATGTTAAAATTGGGCCCTTTTTGTCCATATACTACAACGATAATAATAATAAGTAACCGTGGTAATTCTATTAGTTACTATAATGCGTGTGAGACTGTAATGAAACCAAAAGTGGATATTTAAAAGTTTAATCACACATACACATGAAAAAGGAAAACAATCAAACAAATTCAATAACAACCCTAGCGAGTGTGTGTGTAATGTAGTGTGGGACTGAATTATAGAAGGAGAACAGTCAAACTGGGACTTGTTAAGAGTTCTGAAGATTGTTTTAAAGCCATAATAACAAGGTAGGTGGGAAAGGACCAAGCATTTCATAACTAATCAGCAGATCAGAGGCAGATATAATGGAATTAAATTAGAGTAAGAATGAAATAAACATCTAGATTTCCTCATTTCTCCATTGATTAATCACATGTGATGAGGCAACTCTGCTCTGACTCTTAACACCACAATTTGTCGAATCGTTAAGTGGGAGTTAAATGAAAACAAAATTGAATACAGAATTGGTGAGACTATCAAGTAAGCAAGCAATGCAATATTTATGAGTTGATTAAACTGTGTACGCAGACAGAGGGGCGCAATTGGCCAGTGGGCTGCCGCTTACTTATTCATGCTGGGGGCTAGACGTCTCTCTCCGTAAATTATTTACACATTCTCTTGGTGTGTCTGTGTGTGTATGTGTGTTTGAGTGCAGTGTGTGTGTGTGTGTGTGTGTGTGAATTATTAAGGTTATGTGTATACAGCCACTGTCGGGATCATCTTTAGAGGGGTCACTGGCCATGCTGTTGAAATAACATTACTATAACGCCACTTTGTGATCTCTGTGTGTGTGTAAGAGGGCTTGTCCATTTACTGAATTGATCCTTGGGGATGTTTTGTGGACTAAAGGCCAAAGTGATATTGAGATAAAGAAAACATGATGCTCAGACGGAAGAGGGGGGGACGGACACAAGAAGGGAAAAGAAAAGAAAAACCGAAAGTCATTCCAGTTCATTTTTCTGAAATCAATCTGAGTCACACTATTCCCTTTGCCTTATTTCTGCCGCAGAGGGAAATGAGTACATGTTGGAAATTTGCGTCCTTTCATTATTAGTATATTGTCAGGTCTGACTGTAGGGGTCCTGAGAGAGGTGGCGACGGGTTAACATGTGAAATAGCTATGCTAATCACTATGCCAACTGCATTTCTGAACGCATGTTAGCACACTGTGAGCCATTTCACAGCAAACAGCCATCGCCTAAGCTGTGAATAATGACCACTTCAGCTTCTGCAAGGATATAAGCAGCAGGCTGCTGACAGACAGGGTTTAGTGGGTGGTTTACAGAGAGGGGAGTGAAGAGTGATGAAGAGAGAGAGGGAAGAGGGGGTGGATGGAGGAAGAGGAGGATGAGGAAGGATGGATAGAAGGTATGACAGCTTTCTTCATAATTACTCACATCTCTCTCACTGCTCTCAATCCTTGAGAAACATCCATCTGACAGGGGAGACAGAGAGATAGGAGAAGCCCTTACTCAAAATACATGTCTTGTGGCTGCATTACATCATGGGTGATTGAGTCCACTGTCTGCTCAACGTTCTCCGTCTCTTCTACGACAGATTTCTCACTGTTACAAAATCACCGGTACAAAATGTGAGTCTATAGAGAAGGCTTCACTCTTTGATTCGGATGTGCACACATGCAATAATGCTGACATGGAAGAGGGTTTCAGATTTTCCAAAGTTTCTCTCCTTTAGCTCCTTTAGCTTTGTTGTAGTGATGCAGTTGGGTCCACAACAGCAACGTATCAATAAAATACAGCCTGCATGTTGATAACAATGAATGATGTGTTAGCAAAGTGAAAACCAAAAGCTCTGATAAGGGTTAATGCTCCAGTGTGGCAGGAATTTGGGTTCAACATTGATCAAATGTTTTTTTTAAATATAGCCGCACCTTCTGCTGTAAAATTTCCAGAAAAGTACAAAAGAAACAAATTCCTGAAACCTCGGCAGTGTATTTGTTGAAGAGTTTAAAGAAATCATGTAACTTTGGTCAGGTTAACATGACCATCTTGATCAGAGGACACTAAAATGTCTCTGTTGTAAAATTACATTTTCTTCTCCTCCTGACCGTGCTTTCCTAATTATTTGGTATTTCGAGACTTTCTTTCCAACAACAGAAGGTTCACACTCCATCACTTGACTGAGAGGACGTGAAATAAAGTACCATCATCTAAGTCAACTGGAAACAAATTCAGAGAAACAGACCCTGTTCAGACCTGGTGTCTGTCCTGAGTGGTCCCATCACTTATGGCCAGTAGGTTCAGGTCTGAACGCACCCAAATGCATCCTAAACGCGTCCTGAGATCTGATCAGTCAGATCTCAATGGGAGATGTTCTGGGACATATGCCAATGCAGAATATCAAGGCTCACCTACTCAGTCGACCTCCTCTGAGCCGTACTTTATTACGCTTCTCAGTGTCCATACTTTGATTTGTTTGTGACCATCGCCACAATACCACTTATATAACACTTACCAACACATTATGATTAATACATTTTTCAAAAGGGTAAAATATGCATTCTTCTTGTAGATCTGCATGCAGCTCATTATTCATTCAGCTACTCTTGACTCCACTTGTTCTTTCTCTCTCACTTACGCCCACACACCAACACTAACAAACATTGTCATCGGACACATTTGTATTCTCAGTCTACATACGCACAACAACATTTTTTGTTTTTAAACTATAACAGTCTCTGTCCACAGGAGTTGCTTTGGCTCTGTATCTGTTTTAATCACCATGCATTCTGAAAACACACATCGTGACCGCTCCCGTACACGCGTCTCCTACACATTTAAGTAGTTGTATCATTGTAAAATACAGAATTGAACAGCAATGCTTGTAATTGATTATACACTGGTAGTTGAGGCTTGTTTTCTGCCATCAGAAGGTCGTGTGATAGGAGACGAATCAGCGACAGCTACATTGTGACAGAAAAGAGCCAATTAGCAAGAGGTTGTGTCTATGACATCTTTTGCAGTTTCTGTCGAGATGTAAAGCACACAGGGGGATTTCAAACTGAAATGGGGCCAAAGGTGTTTCCTAACATGTCAGTTTTAAAGGCTCTAAAACTACTGAGTAGTGTGGACGGCAGGTGTTGCCGTAGCTGAGTTGATGCATTTTAAAACAAAAACGTACTATGGATAACGCCTGAAAAACTGGGTAAAAACTTAATTTGCTCTTCACAAACACAAATGACAAATGTGACTATTTGCTTATAAAGTGGGGAGATGAGATCTGATCACAATTGCTCACAGGAGACACATTCAGGACGCATTTTAACGTCAGGTGTGAACAGACAAACAAACAGCTGTCCACTTGTGATCGGATCTCTCAGGACGGATGTTAATAGCAGATCTGAACAAGGCCACAGAAAAAACTTGTCTCTGTTGACAAATGTATAACAATAAGACACTGGTGCAACTTCAGACTGAAGATAAACGGACTCAACATTCACTAACATCTCAAACGAAATTACACTATGTCAGCTATAAAGTGACTTTCATACCACACTGGAAAACACTTGAATGAATAAATGAATGAATGGGTGGCCGTGTGAAAGGATGGGCATCATTATGAAAACATATTGCATGCTTTTTGAAAAATGATGCAGAAAAGAGCACAAACAGTCATGGTTGAGAAATAGGCAGAAGCACCACCATGGAGCAGTGTTATGTGTATTAGTGCTGTTTGTGGTGGTGGTGGTGGTGGTGGTGGTGGTGGTGGTGGATGGTGTGTTACATCGGGAGCTGGAGGGAAGGAGAGGATGGATGGGGTGTATGCAGAGTGGGTGGCCTTTGAACCGCTCCTCTGGGACTGCTGAATATACTCTCCCCATCTCGTGGCTATACGGTCTCCATGGCGATCATTACAAATGGATGGTATAGTTGCACGACTGGCTTATGTGACATCTTAGCGCAGGTGTTCGCCTGTGACAGCAGGGTCTCCTTTACATAATTCCCCCCTGATTCACCACACTCTCCCCATGCCAAGACCTCATCTTAATGAGGAACATATACTGGGACCCCCAAAACAACCTTCTCACCCCCCCTATCATCCCTCTTGCTGGACTCATATATTTTCCATTTTTCCACTTCTACTGCCTCCACCTCCCCCACGTCTGCCTGTGGATCAGCAACCCTCCTGGTGCTTTCCCCGTTTGTTCCGTTCCTGCGCTTTCTCTCTGCATTCTTGCCAGCGAGCGATATTAGAAACTGCACCTGGAGGAAACAATGTCTGTGAGGATGCTGCCTTCATGTTAATAGAGTAGCCTAGATTCCTTGTGGGCACAGACAAGCAGATACACCCAAAGGTGAAAGCATGACTTACATATTCTGCAGGAGAGATGATTTGTCTCCCACTATTTAAAAGGAGAAGACCTAAAGCAAATACTTGATATGTAGACCCAAAGAGCTATTAGGGGAATCTGTGTCATAGCACTTACAAACACTTTGACAATGTAAACAGGCTCATGTTAATGAAAAGGGGCAGACTGACTTCCTATGTTGACTATTTAGCCGAGCATTTAGCCTAGAACCAAGGTAACGGGCGCTGTCATGGGAATGCTAATGAAGCTAAGGAAAACAAAGCCTGGTTAATGAGAGCTCTGAGATAAGAGAGCAGAGGCTAGGACACACACACACACACACAGAGACAGGCTCTTCTCCTTCAACACTAATTAGACAGGAAAGACTATATGTGGAGGAAGAGCTAACTATCCATCCACATCAATACCGCATCTTGCAGGCCTGTCTTGGCCATTGGCCTCAGAGACACGGAGGGAGGAGGGGGCCGAGGAGAGGAAAAGGAGGAGAGACACAAATTAGAGAGAGGGCAGGCCACGGAGGGGCAGAGAGAAATATGAATGTGAATGAAGATGAATTCACACCAACGCTTGTCTGGGTGTGATGCGGCATGTGTGGTACGAGTGGAGATAAAAAAATCTTCATATCACAGTGAAAGGAAATGTTGAGCCGCCACCTGGAGTGAGCGTAGATGTCACCTCTTTGCAGACACCCACCAGCTGTACCCACACACAGTATGTATTCACACATGGCTGCAATGGAATTCAGAAACGTGCACATTGACACACATGCAGACTTGTAGGAGAACCATAAGATATTTGGTAGACAGGTAGACATGTCACAACAGCCTTTTCAGACATGAACTCTGGTGTTTGACTTCCACATATGAACAACCCAGTCAGAGATTCTCCGCTCAAACCAAACCCAGAAATCTCTGTAGCCTTCAGACAAGTGGTGGCGCAGGAGGCAGGAGGCAGGACCTACATATATTCCACTGTAGAGATCATGTCCTATTGTTTACAGTACATCAACACAGACGTCGGCCCTTATCCCCAAAAGCTCTCAAATCTCATTGTGTTTCCAAACTGACGTCAGTGTAGTTTTTCTCTCCATCGTGCGTTTGAGGTGTCAGCAACACGGCCACTCACTCGCGGAGAATCGTGGCGGATAATCTCCGGCTGAATCCTCACATGGGCTCACTCGAACATGATCTGGCGTTTTTACTAGAGGGCTGGCAGGAGAAACTGCAGGGAATGTTCGAAGGAACTGACTTGGACATTGACGTTCTCAGATACAGTTCCTGCGGAGAACTTCAGGATATATCCGGAGTTCAGAGTATGTATAAAAGCAGCTTAAAAGAAATAGGTCCATATAGAGTAGCATACCCTGCATTAGCAAACCGCTATAAGTAAAGTATAACTGCCTACTGTGCCGAGTATCCCTTTTCTTGTGCAAATGGCCATTCTGAACAGATCTGCAAAATGCTCACTGTTCAATGTATTACATTTACTTTCACTACAGCAACTCTGCAGGTGAAGCCCCCTGGAGGTTTTGAGAAAAGACAATCCAGCAGAACCAACACTTTCCCCAAACCCTCCCATGAGTTCTGACTAACAACACAACTTTGCACCCAACCAGTTCTCCACAACAGTTTTCTAAAACACAGCGGGCAGCAAGTCAACAGACTCCTCATATTCTGCATGGCCACTGAACCAGAATATTGATCCTATCGCCTTCGAATCTTTAAGCCTCTTTGCAGTCAGGAGCCAACGGCCTGGAATGTCCAGGTTGCATCCCATTGTGGGCCGCTAGCACACATAGAATAAACATCACCTCCTCACCCTCATAACTGACCTGCAGGAGCAAGTCACCCAGAGAGAGGAGTGGGCACCAACTTTTAATCTTAGTGTGAACCCTATTTGGAACTTAAGAGCTGCGGGTCACCAGGCAATTCAGCATGAACGCAGTTTGAAAGTTCACTAACATCAAAGAGAACAAAGACTCTCAGTCACAGACAAGAACACCCCGGAAATGTGGTCATGCAATCTCTCCGATTGGCCAAGATGAACTCTCAGAGACGTCAGATGTGAACTCAATAAAGGCTCCTACAATGGTGTGATGACAAAAAAGAAAGAACAGGAATCTAAAGCCAAGAAAATCCCTCAGCACGTCACTAACTCACACGGAGCTCTCCTCCATCAGACCGTTATCTCCCTGAGCGCACGCAAGTATTACGCAAGTATTTTAATTTTTAATTGGTAATTCACAAAGAGGCTGTTGTGCCTTTGATTTGACTTGCTGCTTCTCAGACATTTCATCTGACTATAGATCATCTCCAAAGTAGAATCGAACTCTGCTACTCATTTATTCAGTCCCCAGAGCCCCGTATGTTTTATTCCACCTTTTCCTTTGATAGTTATCTGTAGATCTTGGTGTTTGTCACTGAAATATTAGTGAGAAATTTGAACCTGCTGGTGCTTTCTTGCATTTGCATCTCAGCTACTTAACCTGGAAATATTTGTACCTTACAAACAATAATTAAAACAAATTTGTTTTAATTAATTGCTGACACAGACTCATGATAATGTATCAGCGGGTGCTGGCTACTGCAGCACTTGGCTTAATTTGTGAATAGTGCTTGTTTAGTTTAATTCACACAACATAAGTACAAAATACATAAATGAAATGGAAATGAGCATGTGGGGTGTGGTAGAAACCAGTAAAGGCTGAAATAAATACCACACCAAAAAGATATTAGAGACAAAATATAAAACATACCAAATCCTCAATACAGAAAAAAATAAAGCGGGGAAGAATTTATATATAAAGTAGGAGGAAGTGAGGATGAGTTGTCCATCTTTATATAGTTTATGCCATATAAAGATATTTCTAGAATACAGGGTTGAGCCCAGTATCAGCTTTACCTAGGTTTAAGTCTCATCCTCCAGACATCCCCGCCCCTGCCTCCACCAGACACTCTCTCTCCCCTCCATCTCCGTCCTGTCTCTCTGCGTCCGACACTCAGGGAATACTAAACACTGGGCTTTTCCCCTCCCTGGGCTTGACCTGGTATTGCTGCCACTCCTCTTCCACAAGCCCGAGGCGATGGCTGAAGTTAAACTAGGTTAGGGGTGGGAATGGAAAAAGGTGCATTAACACCACACAAACGGCACATAGAGGAGCGTTAGCTTCATAACCTCCCAGCAAAGGTTTGGGGAGTGACTACCCCTCTGTCTCCCTGAATCCCTCTTCTTTCGCCATCCATCACATCCATTTTCTTCCGTTCTTCTGCAGTCTATGTTCCTTTTTATCTGTCTCTCCCTCTCTATCTCTCTCCCAGTTTTGCACTCTCTCACTCTTCATTTCTCCATCTCTCTTGTACAATCAATCAGTTCTGAATTACTCATTTACTCTGTCTCTCAGTGCCGCATACTCGCTCTGCCACCGAGGACTCCGTTAATTTTCTCCCCTCCCTCTCTCTCCCTTTCACTTGATAGAATCAGATGCTATTTGTCTATTAAGGGGCCACAGGGATATTTAATAAAGGGCCTGTAATAACTGTGTGTGGCTGCATGCATGTGTGCAGGAGTGTGCATTTCCATCCAGGCGGGTGAATATCCCTCCATTCTCCACCTTGATGAGGAAATTAACATGTCCGATGTGGTGGCTGATGAAAAGCCATCTCGACGCCAATGGTGAATGTCGCAGTTAATTTTCTATTTAGCTACAGTAACCCTAACCAACTCTAATTGATTAGGTGATCAAAAGTAATTGGTATTAGGCCACAGCTATGGATTCATTTGTCTTTTATGAATACTAATTGACCCCAGACTGCCCCTGCGCCCACACCTCCCCCGGTACTTCAGGGCTCTTCCTTCCCTCTGCAACACTCACTGGACCTGCAAGTCATTGTGAATTCTTCTCATACCCTCCTACCCTTAATCTTCTGTGTGTCTGTGGGTGTGTGTGCGCGTGTGTGTGTGTGTTTGTACAAGTGCGTGTGCATGTGGGTAGCGGTACATCGTGTCGGTGTGTTTTCCGCCGCTTGTATCCGTGTGATTAAGTATTCGTCTCTCAGCTGTCCTGCCTCCCGGCCTCGGGAGAAAACCAAACAATTCTTTTTGACATCCATTATGGGTATGACTTTGGGTGAGCCTGTATCAGTGTTGGTGTGTGTGTGTTTGCTCAGAAGTCATAGCTCCTGGTACGTCCATTTGTGAAGCAAATTGGAACAGGGAAAACCGCAGGTCTTTGGGAATTAATATGGGATGAATCTAAATAATCTAAACAGGCATAATTTCCTCAATCCATGCTTGACATTTATGAGGCCCAGTAAGAAAAAAAAAACTGCATGAAAGATAATGTGTCTCACACTGAGCCTCTGGCACTCAGATATACATAATTCACACACAAACACACACAGGTAAACATGTAACCACAAGCCAAGCAAGAGCACAAAACTCATTAGGTCTAACAGCAGTAAACAGCAGTGACGGTTACCCTGGCAATAAGACCTGAACAGAGCTCGATATTGATTAAAGCTAATCAAAAAGAGATATTGACTGAGAATGATCGGAGACTAATGTTAACTTATTGCTGTTGCTGCTTCTTCACCAGTGAGCTATTGACGGAGCTGGTGGGATGAATATTATTACTGTTACCCGACACACACATGAACACCAGCACCAACAAGACTGAACTCTTATCACGTCTTAGGATACTTCCTTTCTCCGGTAATGTGTAACACACAAACATTCAAAACCGACACAACCCTGCAGAGGCTAAGGCTATAAGGCTGTCATGGCAACCATTCTGCAAAGGTGTAATTGGTCAAGGGAAGGACGTGTAGAGAAATACTTGCTGGGAAGAGGTATGTAAATTCACTGCACATACAAACACACAAGCACCACGTGGGACACACGCACCCCCCCCCCACACACACACGCAGTGCAGCAATCCTCTGGAGATTTCATGTTCAAAATCAGTGTAACCTGAATGATGAGTCGGCAGTCAAAAATATAGTGACAAGTCAGAGCAAACATTTGTTGATGCCACAATATAGAGAGTGACAAGTTCATTCTCCAAAAGAAAAGGCAAAAACAAACAAGCCCAGACATTTAATTAAAAATATGCAAATGTATTCACAGTTTGGAGGCTATCAAATTCAACTTAACAGAAAAAAATCTTTTCTGACTTCATCTGTTTCAATTACAGCCTCTCTGCCAATTTCCACCAGCTCCACTGAAATAGAAGGGGGAGGGGGTTCCGTCCAGTGGTCTTAGATTAGATCTCTAACACAGGGTTAGTATTGACTATAAATGATAATTGTCTAGTGGCACACGGACCAATTAAACATAACATTACTATTAAAATGCTTCAAACGATCATGGCGCTTTTTAATTATTACCGAGATAAATGATTATATAACAGCAGTAAAAGTTGAAAATATTATTTTCTCTTGCAGTCTCCTTAATACTTTCTAGGTCGCAGAAAAACACTGAGCATTCCTAGATTTCTTAGACTTTCATAATTACTTGTTACAGGAGTATGATGTATGCTTTGCTGCCGAGCAAAAGGGCAGCATGATTATATCTTAGGCTCTTTCCCCAGCTCGGGTCCCTTGTGTCCTATTAAAGAAGAAAGAAAATCAAACTGGTCAGGGCTTGGAAAATGATCGATCACGCTGACCCCATGTGTGTAACATATATGCAACTTGTCAGCCTGTAAGCTGGGCTAATACATCAGCAAACACATTTGTTGACCTAGACATCCTCCCAACAATCCCACTGTGAACATTTGGGCTGCAGACAGAGAGTTTGGCAGAATGGGAACGACGACCCCGACACTGTGTAATGTAGTAGCATATTGAAAGTCAGCCTTTTTTATTGATGAGTTTTTCTCTTAGATTCTTATTTTAGGATGAGCTTTTAGTCAAAGTGGACATCGCACCGTGCGGTTCACTTTACACTACAGGGACTTAGTTTAAGATCTATGCAAATGAGCTCAGTCATGTCCATGTGGAAGAGGTGTAGCACTCTGAATCCCCCTACATTACCCTAATTAATCATTCATGTTTCACATCTACATATTCAAATCACCTGAGCTTCACCTACACTTAGAGGGGGAGCAGATGAAGGAAGTGATGGGAGGAAAAGTTGCAACAAAAAGAGAAGGCAGAGAGAAGAGTGGGCTTCTGTTTATGTGTTTTCTATAAAAAAAAAACTGTTTTGTTTCAGGGTCTTTGGCTTCATCTCGGGGCCCTTGACGTGTCCAAACAGCGTTGCAGCCAGCAGTTAGCCTGTGACCGTGCAGCGCTGTCTGCATTAACACTGGGGTCTCCTGGTTACTCACAGGAAGCCATGTGCTGTCAGAGCCACAGCACTAAAGTCTTTATGGCCACAACTGACAGACTCCAACCCCTGCCCTATTAGTGAACATAGTGGGAGCCTCTGCTCTCTTCCTTCTGTCTGTGTGAGCCTCATCCCAGAGCCTTGATTAGGACTTCAGGGAACCAGAAGACAGAGAGCACGGCGGGAGGGAGAGAGAGAGAGAGAGAGAGAGAGAGAGAGAGAGAGAGAGGAGCAGGAGAAAGAGGAGCAGGAGAATGAGAGGCAGTATCAGAGGGGGATAGAATCAAGATATTTCAAAGATCCAAGTATAAATAGGCACAGCTGGATTCTATATTTCTATACCTTCTCTTTAGGGCTAAGATAACTGCAAAAGGGGGACAAGTGTTAAATTGACAATGAATGGAGGACAGACAGAAGTGTGACAGAAGGTGAAGGTAACTTGTTAACAGGTGTGATATTTATGCTGTGTGTCTTGGATCTGACAAATATATAAGAATGGTGAGTCCACTGCCGGTAGGTTTTTGGGCAATTTTTCTACTTTAATTTTACCATTTAATTCTTCTTCTTCTTGAGGATGCAACTCAGGAAATAATAAACCTGTAAAGAACAAAAGCCTCTGCTAATAGGAAATGGCAGTTAGAGTAGGATCACACAGCTCATGGCAAGGATAGGCATTGTGGGTCCGGACCCACTCTGAGTCAGCCCTGACCCTCGCTCTGAACAAGTCCCTGAAGCTGGAGTCGGACTAGCCTCAATGTAATGGATTATGGATATCAGATGTTTCAACAAAAAACACTGCAGCTGGGTCAGAGAGGAGGAGGACACTACTGAAGGTAGCATTCATGCTCATAGCATTAGTAAAGGCTCATATCCAGTCATTAGAGGGAGTGAGGGCCAGGCATGCTTCGTTTCAAGAAACAGAGTAATCCTGAAAAATGTTCCTATATGTTCCTTTTCTCAAGTAAACAATATTGTTCGGTAGCTAGTTGTTGTTTGGTGAAAATACTAGATTCATATACACACACACCTGTTCACAACACGAGCATAAAAAAGCAAGCAAGCAGAAAGGTTTCCTCTCTAGAGAGTGCTTCTGCTCCTTGATGTCCCGTGAGAATGGAGCAGGGAGGAGAGACAGCTCGAGCTTCCCTACGGACTCACATCTGCTCAACATGTGCTCGCTTTTTAAGCTAAAAGAAATTTAGGGCAGGAACAGTAACTGGCTGTTTGATCATGACATGCATGATGTCTTGTGTCACACTGCAGTCCAGCTAGTCCGTTTAGTGCACATTTTTACATTTCATTGACTCTCTAATGCACATGTTCTTACGTGAGTAGATTAAACTCCTTCACCATTACAGGATTTCACCACTGTGGGCAGCCCACGTCATAGTAGTTTGGTTTCACACGGCTGTTCCGTTGCATGCATGATGTCAGTGCATCAGATAGTTGGAACTGCAGCTACAAGGCCGACAGTGTTCCAACTTAATGTTTTAAAAATGATTCATCACTGACTGTGTTTACTCTGTAGTGCAGATAGTCCTAAATGTTGTTGACAGAAGACTCAGACTGTTGTGTTGTTGTTGTCAAGTTAAATCAAAGCCTGGCCATGAATTTGTTTCTCCCGCTGGGTTTGTGTGAGACATTTTGTCTTTCACACACCAGAGCAGTGACTAAATGACAATAAAACCATCTTTAGAGGTTGCTGTCCAATCGATTGGTGCTGAAAAAGCAACTTTAATTCATAAATCATATTGGAGAAGTAGAGGACAAAGCTGTAGGTGCGGTTGTGCACCCTGATCATTTAATACCATATGTTATCCCCATTAGTTTGCTCATTTAAAGGCTGCAAAAAGAGGCGTCCTTCACCTGATAAAAGACAACAATTTTTTTCTAATAGTGTCCTACAGCTGTTCAGCCTGTTTTATAGCTTATTACTCAGCAAAGTAGTAGAGTTTTGTTAAGAGATGTTACGTCAGCAGTGTGAACTCTTTAAAAGCTTAATTCAGCTGATCATTGATGGAACCAACAAAACAACTACATGATATAATGAAATATGTACAGATCTTTCTTCTTGGTGACCTGGATATTGATCACTTTTTTATATGCAGTTATAAAGCTGCTTTCAGACATGCACTAGACTCCGCAGTTCCTCTGTAGTTTCTGCGGATTTTATCCACCTGATCACCAAGTATAGTCCGTAGAAATCCAGGAGAAGTCGATGTGTGAACACAGGTAAACATGATCATGTGATCTCCGCAGCAGAGTTACTATGTCACTTCCTGCCTCTGTCTGCTGCACCCGGCTACTCCACCTCTCAGCTGAATAATGCAGAGGATTTGATGGAGTGGTGAACGTGTCTGTGCAGAGAACCTCCAGCTGCATTGTGAGTGTGTGAAAGGCAAACAAGGGGTAAACTCCACAGCCAATTGTCCCGATTTCACCCGTAGGTCATGTCTGAAAACGGCTTATGAAATCTTACAGAGGTTGTGACTCAGCTTACAAGACTTTCTAAAAAACAGTAGTGGTGTTAATATTTCAACCTGATCATATTTTCACTAACATACACTACCGTTCAAAAGTTTGGGGTCACTTAGAAATTTCCATATTTTTCAAAGAAAAACACTGTTTTTCTCAATGAAGATAACATTAAATTAATCAGAAATACACTCTATACATTGTTAATGTGGTAAATGACTATTCTAGGTGGAAACGTCTGGTTTTTAATGAAATATCTACATAGGTGTATAGAGGCCCATTTCCAGCAACTATCACTCCAGTGTTCTAATGGTACATTGTGTTTGCTAATCGCCTTAGAAGACTAATGGATGATTAGAAAACCCTTGAAAACCCTTGTGCAATTATGTTAGCACAGCTGAAAACTGTTTTGCTGTTGAGAGAAGCTATAGAACTGGCCTTCCTTTGAGCTAGTTGAGTATCTGGAGCATCACATTTGTGGGTTCGATTATACTCTCAAAATGGCCAGAAAAAGAGAACTTTCATGTGAAACTCGCCAGTCTATTCTTGTTCTTAGAAATGAAGGCTATTCCATGCGAGAAATTGTGAAGAAACTGAAAATTTCCTACAACGGTGTGTACTACTCCCTTCAGAGAACAGCACAAACGGGCTCTAACCAGAGTAGAAAGAGAAGTGGGAGGCCCCGGTGCACAACTCAGCAAGAAGACAAGTATATTAGAGTCTCTAGTTTGAGAAATAGATGCCTCACAGGTCCTCAACTGGCAGCTTCTTTAAATGGTACCCGCAAAACACCAGTGTCAACGTCTACAGTGAAGAGGCGACTCCGGGATGCTGGCCTTCTAGGCAGAGTGGCAAAGAAAAAGAAAAGATTGATATGGGCAAAAGAACACAGACATTGGACAGAGGAAGATTGGAAAAAAGTGTTATGGACAGACAAATCAAAGTTTGAGGTGTTTGGATCACACAGAAGAACATTTGTGAGACGCAGAACAGGTGAAAAGATGCTGGAAGAGTGCCTGACGCCATCTGTCAAGCATGGTGGAGGTAATGTGATGGTCTGGGGCTGCTTTGGTGCTGGTAAAGTGGGAGATTTGTACAAGGTAAAAGGGATTTTAAATAAGGAAGGCTATCACTCCATTTTGCAACGCCATGCCATACCCTGTGGACAGCGCTTGATTGGAGCCAATTTCCTCCTACAACAGGACAATGACCCAAAGCACACCTCCAAATTATGCAAGAACTGTTTAGGAAGAAGCAGGCAGCTGGTATGCTGTCTGTAATGGAGTGGCCAGCGCAGTCACCAGATCTCAACCCCATTGAGCTGTTGTGGGAGCAGCTTGACCGTATGGTACGCAAGAAGTGCCCATCAAGCCAATCCAACTTGTGGGAGGTGCTTCAGGAAGCGTGGGGTGAAATTTCTACAGATTACCTCAACAAATTAACAGCTAGAATGCCAAAGGTCTGCAATGCTGTAATTGCTGCAAATGGAGCATTCTTTGACGAAAGCAAAGTTTGAAGAACAAAATTAATATTTAAAATAAAAATCATTATTTCTAACCTTGTCAATGTCTTGACTATATTTTCTATTCATTGTGCAACTCATTTGATAAATAAAAGTGTGAGTTTTCATGGAAAACATGAAATTGTCTGGGTGACCCCAAACTTTTGAACAGTAGTGTACGTGAGCTGTGTTCACAGGCAGTGGCAGTGGCAGTGGGAAACTGTTCCCATAGCATGTCTGGAGTTATGACTTTATGAAACAGGTCATTCTAAAGATTCAATGCTGACTCTGTTGTTAATGGATGTTAACCATTTAAACTGTTCGGATGTTTGTCAGGAAATTTAAAGCAAACAAATTAGTGAGGTTGGTTGATGTACATGCTCCACTGAGAAAAGAAGGTCTTGAAAGGGCAGTGGTTTGCTGTGGATTTATGGTGAGTTCATCATTTTTCGTAATCAAATGTTAAGTCTCCATCAGCTGTTGCTTGGATGAAGTTGTATACACCTTCAACAACAAACAGATCACAAGAAGAGTTTCTTACAAAAAGTCCAACTCATTTCGATGAATCTCAGATGTTTTTGTGGTGGTGCTTGGAGGGAGGGACACTAGCGAGAAAGCAAGCAAGCAAGAAAGAAAAGAGCAAGAAAGACAGGGAGCAAGAAAGAAAGAGGAAAGGCAGAAGCAACAAAGAAAAGAAGTCTTGTTTCAGATAGAAAGGTTAGCTGGAGACTGGGTGGAGGAGCTGGTGAGAGCGCTGGGGGTAGGGGAAGTCTTGAGTAGGAGTCGGAGAGTCGGGGCTGGCTGATGAGCAGAGAGGCTGCTTGTCAGTGTGAGCCTGTAATTGAGGGTGGGTGTGAGCTTCCCCCATGGATTCCCTATATTCCCTGACAGCTGGAGCACAGCGCCGACCGTTTGCGCAGAGCCGTACAAATCATCATGTGCACCTACAGAGTGGACTCCTGTACACCTAGCAGCCTCACGTAGATGAGATGCAGTGCATGCACAGGTTGAAGACTTTAGGATTAAGAGAAGGCAAATGTGCAGTTTGGAACTCAGACTTGTACATTTTGTTCCAAACTATAATGTATAATTCAGGATGAATGCTAAGGCAATGACTGGCGGTTTGATGTAAGGTGAATTTGACAGCAACAGTAACACGGACTACTTTCTCTGGAGGAGCTGACCTATACAACAAGAGAAAGACAGACACAGAGACATTTATTTCAAAAAGCTGTTTTGTTATGGGATTTAGAAAAAATCCTTCATTTTCTATTTCGATCCATGGCTGGGTGGTGTGTTTGGAAAAGTGTAGCTCCCCGGGGAGTCTGGGCCTGTGATCCGGCAGTGCTGCAGGTTGAAAGGGAATTCACATCTGCCAGCGCCTCAAATCCACCGCATCAATAAACCAGACTTAAATGTACTTCAGTTTACCATTTGCTCACTTTGCGGTGGCATTTCAAAACTCTTTTACAGCCGCCTCTTTCTCTCCCTCTGCCATGTTTTCTTTGCTGACAAGGATGATGAAGGTATTGTAGCGTTTTAAAAACCTATCAATCTCTCACTTTCATTCTTTGCTGTTCCTCTAAAAGCGAGGGGATTTATAAACCCCCCCTCATGTAGCTTCTGTTGACTTTGGGTGACACACTCTGTCCGACGGATGGAAAAGTCGTGTTGTGCCGTGCATGTCCCCTAACGGACTCACACACACTGCAGCCACTCCATTCAACTCCCTTCGAAAGCTCAGAACAAATCTTCTGCGTGGTGGGTCATCGAGGAGGGCCCCCGAGGCCCCCTCCCTCCTCACACAGTCACCCACAGAGGTGGACTCCTTGTAAAGCACAGAGTGGTCGCAATGGATCTACGGTTTTCAGCGAGAGGTGAGGGAGCAGCAGCGGGGTCACGGTTTGGGCAGAACCAGAGACATGCTCCACTGGACCACGCCGGCAAGCTGCTGTAGCTCTAATTGGGTGCAGAGCGGGACTGAACGCCCAATACCCAACTCTCACATTAGCCTCAGCTTTAAGGACAACAGTAGCTGAAGGACCACAACAGCAAAGCAGACAAGAATTAATGACAGCCATTATGGCTGCCAGCGACCACAAACCTTTAATTTCAAACCAGGTTTTTACAAGACGGGCAATTAAGGGCCAAGTACGGCAAGCTGCATCTTCTGGAGTGCAATGTTTCTGCTTTTAGTGCCACATATCTGACAGTGGGTTTCAGTTTTAGATCTCAGCCCCCACCTCTAATCTGTCTTGACTATGGCTTTGGGCTATTTGGCAAAAACATTAATGTTCATTTTTTTTCATGCTTTAAATTAGCCTACATCACGCTGCTCTCAGTCTGACCTGTTTAATGCATCTCGACACCAGCATGTCTCCAACAAGCCTCTGCTTGTGCGCAGGCCGTTCTCACTTCTGTTCTCCAACAGGAGGGTTCAAAGACTCATATTTTGGTGAGCATATAAAATGCAGTGGGGAACCCAGGAGAGGGAGATGGGGAAGGGAGAGTGTGGTTTTATGCTGAGAGTGAAAGGATTTTAAGTGGTCTGTGTAAAGAGGTGATGTTAATTGCCACCGATTCCTCTCCCTCGCCGTTTTTCCTTTCTGCGTACGGCGTCTGGCAACCCAATTTCCACAGGCAACATCAAGAAAATGTCTGTGTGCAATCAGATAATATGCAGGGGAGCCATAAGGATGAGCTCTGCTTCGTGATAATGGGGGGATTCAAGGAAAATCTCATCACATGCTTTCTTCTCCTCACCTGCGAGCAAATCAGAAACACAAGGCGGCAGATTAACAAAGACGAAATCCATGTGTGCGTGTGTGCGAGGAAACGCATCCAGGGCGAGACACGGGAGAGTCCCTGCGTTCAGAAACCAGGAGAAGCAAACAAATCCTGGAGATGCGATTTTGACAAGTGCAGGACATTCACCCACTCTGACAGCCGACTTTGTGAGAATGACGTTGGTGGTAGAGCAGGGATGAATAAACTCCATCTGACATGGTGATGAGCCCTGACCTTTAAGGATGAGAGGAGGAGGATGTAGAGACGGGACTGTTGTGGGGGTGGCTGGGTGACACAAGCGCAGGAGAAAGACAGATGCCTTTGTATGCATGTGTCTGTGCATGTGTTTCTCGACACACTGGGATACAGACTATCATGTATCGAGGAACTGTATGAATATGTCTGTGATCCAAAAGCTACAGTTCGTTCAAATCTAGACATGGCTGCAATGTCACAGAGGCACAGCTGCAGTAATACCTAACCCTGCTCAGGCTCCTGTGTTTGGCTAAAAAGGCCCAACTTTGCCTCCTTGGTTCTTCACTTTCAGAAGACGGACAAAACGTATTCATGTGTGTTTGCATGTGTACAAAATAGGAAAATTAGAAAGAAAATTACAGGTAAAATGATAAAAAATGAAAAACAACTTTGAATAAGATTTAACATCATTCCTGTCAGTTTGGGTAAAACCTGTGCTGCTCCCTGGTTGCATCTCTGCTTTTATCTCAGTCTCTTACTCTGTCGTTCTTCATCTCCTCCTCTGTCCCTCCAGCTGGGAGAGACATAACAGCTTGTGACAGAAGTTAAGTGATTCCCAAACCCGCCGTTCTCACAAAAACCCGGCAGCAACACACTGTCTTGCACATGGATACTCAAACATGCACCCACACACACAAATGCGCACACACACAGGCGCACATCAGATTAGCAGCCTGTTAGACAGTTTGCACTGTTCAATCCGCCCATGCTCGCTGCGAGTCTGCATCTATGCATATGCATGTTTGTATTGTTTGCATATCCATCCAATTCCTCTTTCCTGCCACGGCAACCCTGAAGCATCTCTAAAGAAAAATCCTTTCAGTCCTTGTTGAGTGTATCATCTCGTCTTTCTCTCGGCCTCTTCCCGGTCGACTTTAATGTCGACAACATCAAAGTCTCCGTCCTACTCTGTTCTACACCCAGGAGGGAGGTGTGGGAGTAACGGTCTAGACCAGCCAGCGAGTCCATATCAACTGAAGTCAAAACCACATTGTCAGCAGTATGTCATACCTTACCATAATGACACACTCGCCAACACAAACGCACACATGCAAGTGCACACACTGCTCCATTCTGTCTGACTGCAGGTGGTGAGGAACCATCAGATGTAGCAGAGATGGACATATTGTTTCCACTCTGTGGCGACTGTGCAGCTCTGCCACCACGATCAAAGAGGTGCTGCAAACTAGCCGAAGAATATATTGTGCACATCACAGACTTGAGAAACTGGTCAGGGGAATTAAGTAGGACTTTGTCAAATGAGATGCTCTGCAAATAGAGCAGAACAAAGCAACCACATGTTCTTTACATCAAGGTAAGTCTTAAATCAATAGCTGCAAACATACGTATGTGCTGAGTGAGCACATAAACCTGCAAAACAGATGGATATTATACAGAAAGCTGACAAGTAGGGCCTATAAACTGCAAGCTCTGTCTGTGTCCATTTACTACATTTTGTTTCCACTGTGGTAATTAATACACAAGCAGCGGCATTTGAAACCATTAATCAGGCTTTTACGAGGCCAGTCCGAGCATTAAAAAGATTATTTGCCTAACAGATAAAGAGTGTGTAGTGAATTAGTCAGTGGGCTGAGGTCTGTGGTGCTCTAAGAGCTCTGCTGCTCTAGTAAAACCACTGACCCTCCTGATCCGCTGCTCACACCACTTAGAGAATAAATGACAGCAAAGTCACACCTAAGCATAAACACAAGAAAACATGCACCATGGCATAACAAGCCAGTGATCTTGAATGTCAAAGTGAAACTGTAAATTCTGAACATTCTGTGACAATGTAGATGTTAGGACATGACCTATACATTTGGCGACAGAGATCACGCCTTTTCATTTACAGCACATCAACACCGGCTTGGGCAGCATCACAAGTTGACATCTTCATTGGCATCTTGTGTATGGCACCTCTTTTTCACCTTTGTATTATTTTTGTTTTTGTTTTGTTTTGCGTGTCACATGTTAGCAACGTCATCAACACGTCCACTCGCTCGCAGTGGATCATACGAATAATATCCTGCCGTATTCTCACATGGACTCCTTAAGACATTGTGCAGAGTTTTTACCAGGCGGCTGGCAGGAGAAACTCCGGAGAATGTCCGCTTGTGTGATACAAGTAGGTGAGTGTAAGTTGATTTCATTTGGTTGCCTCTAAGTTTGCAGTTATTCACTGAAAATACCGTTGTCTCAGAAGTAAACATCATTCCATTTTAAATCCCATATATGGAGCTACTGAATTCTACGAACTTTCCATCTGTTCCTCTGGAAATCGAGTGAAGAAGAAACAAACAGATTATTGAGCAGAGGAACTTCTCCTCATTAGTGTTTTATTAAAAAGCAGCCTTTAAAGTTATTGTGCAAGGTTATTGAATTTTAATGGCCCCTCGCTGTGCTCCAGATAGCAATCTAGTTGTGAACATAGATACAGGAGGAGGCGAGAAGTACGAAGTTAATGGAAAGGAGAGGAAGGAGAGATGAGTAAATTGGATAAGAAAGCGAAAGAGGAGCAGAAAGAGAGGAAAGGGAAAAACTTAAATGGTAAGAGAAGAGAAGAGTTGGAGCGGGCATTAGTATTTTTGGCGTTGGGATGAAAAAGAGGAAGGATGACGTAGCTGTAAAGATCTGAAGAGACGACTGAGCAGGATGAGGAGAGCTAGACGGGGGACACTTCAGATGGAGCAGAGGAAGAAGAGGGTGGCAGGTTAAAAGGACCAGTCTCCTTCTATCCGTCTGTTTATTCAGCCTACAGTATTTCTGTCCTCGGGTACCAGCTCTCCGTCTGTCTCTCTAGCTTCCAGTATGTCAGACAGCAGACGCAGTTGCTACTGTCACGCTGACATGTGTCACACTCAGATGCCACATCCCCGCTGTGATCTTATTGTCTGAATGACAGCTTGTTCTCTTTCACATCAGCAGGATGCACGCACACACATGCACACGCACACACACACACACACACACACACACACACACACACACACACATATATATAAACATGCACACACACTTTTGTTTGAGCACAGTGCAGCCTTGGGCAACATACAGCTCATGGCAATGGTAACATGGACCTTTTTCATTCTGAGCCCCCCCCTTCAATGGCTTTCATTTCCACAACAAGGAACCCAAGGTTGTTCCTTCATCACTACAATGCAGAGTAACAGTGCCACAACAAGAGCAGGATCTAACAATTGCTGCTGCCAAAGAGGAACATCCATTTGTTAAAACTGTACCATTTAAAGCAGCACCACTCAATAAAAAGAAGACCTTAGCACCAGCAGCTGAAATCCTGTGTGCACCGGATGCACTTTTTACTTTCACAATATTGTTGTTGATGACGACAGGAGATCATGATTGTGCGTCGTAGTATCTTGGTTTGGTTTTGCATATTGTTGGCTATTTGCTGTTGTTGGTGATGATGCCAAATGAGGGAGTCAGATGTTTGCTCTTCCCACTTTTACTGCACGTGTTTGTGGGCTAGATTCAATATAGTTAAAAATAGTAAAGATGCAACGGTGAAAAAAAAATCCATACACTTTTCCCTGTGTTTTCATATCATTGTTTATGTTCCTGTGCTTTTAAATGCTTTTATTGTGCGTTTCTAACAGTTAAAGTTCCGCGGGCACCCCGAACTAAATCGCAATAAAAGCGGTAAAAAAATAAGCAAATGAATGGAATTAGTCTCTACTACTTGTTCACTTGCTCGCTGAGTAGTTGTATGTGCACGCTTTGAGGCTAAAGTTACACATGGATGGTTCTTGTGTGTACTTAGAAATATACGATCCTGGCGGCACCCCCTGCACCCAACTATGAAAACATTGATAAATCTATTGTATGCAACTGATCCTGCATCAAATGGAAAATGGAACATAATTAGCAACGACATGGTGAAAAGAGCCAGATATTGTAATTGGGAATTGTTGGATACGTTAGCAGGAGAAAAAGGGGCAGTGAATATTGGATTCAAGATTTGCGGCCAGAAGTGGCCAGATTTCACCGAACATCGCTCCCAGTCTGCTACATATGTAAATGCTTGGTAAGATGTTTACCACAGCAACTTCAAACAGTGATAAAGATCATCTTTGAAGCTTATTACAGAGAAACAAAAAACGTTAGTGCAGCTTTAAATAAATGACAGGATGCAGAGAAGTTAGTAAAAAGTTCACACAATCTTCACTTCTGCTCATTGGTATTTTGTATTTTGACTTTAACATCAACATCAAAATCAATCAGAGGGAAGATGTGCATTGATCAGAGCCACAGGCGACACACATATGGAAGTAGATGGCAGTGTTTGGCCTGTTACAGAAATGCAACGCAAAAAAACACACACACACACACACACACACACACACACAAAAGAAAATACTTGCATAAATGACAAGTGGCAACATTTGGCCTCTGAACTTCCTAAATGGCAGTAATTGTGTTTCGGAGCTAAGTGACTGACAGGGTTTGAGTGGCAGAAACAAGTGCGGTAGAAAAGGTTGTTTGGCTTGTTATGACTAGAAAGTAGTGGCGGTTAGGATACGGCAGCTGTGCTTGGAACATTGAGTTCCAACCTTCTTGATTCCCCTATTGTTCTGATACACGGAGGGATTTTGACATATCACTTAAGTGTGTGTCTGTATGTGTGCGCGTGTGTGTGTGTGTGTGTGTGTGTGTGTTGGCTTCCCTCTGGTGTCGTGAGTCAGTGTTTCAAAAGACTCATTGCTGTTTAACGCCCACATCTCCGTATAAAAGCGTTTGCTTTTCAAATGTCAGATGATGGTGGGAGAGTGAGGCGGCCCTCTGACGAGACTATGATTGTTTTCCCGAAAAAAAAAAAAAAATGTAACGAAGGCAAAGAAAGAGAAGGAGAAGGGGAGATGATGAGTGCTTTCCATTATTAGCCCGGCTCATTCTACCGACAGAGAAAATAGTGAGACACTTTCGTTTGGCTGATCGATCCCCCCCCACCACCTTCTGGGAAGATGGCCAGCACAAAGCTCTATCTCTCCATCAATCTATTCCTTTCTATTTTCTTCCCTTTTTTTTTATATATCTGTACATCTGTCATTTGATTTCTATTATGCTTTCAGATAATTGCTTTTCACTGCAGATAATTCTTGAAGTGAAGTCCTTCAACAATGAACCAAACGCCATAAAAAAAGTTATAAGTTCCTACAATACAGTCGCTGTGAAATGGAATCCAGAGCCCTATTCATGGCGTGTGATAAAGGCGAAATACGAGAGGGAGTTTTTCAAGTTGAAGAGTGAGGGTGTGTGTCATCGTGGTGGTGGCGTTCACCCAGATCCCACATGCGACTGATTATACACGCTTTAAGGTCACGGCAATAAAAGCCAAAGAAGCACTGATGAAATATGATTTGAGTCAAACACATTTATTACTATACTTGCTGTAACTTACTAGGACCACTGGCATTTAATTGGAATTGCTAAGCATGGGGATCTCAACAACAGTACATCTCTCCGCGTTTAATGTGCTTCTGGGATATAGATAGAGTTAAAAAAACGGCAGTATATAGTGGACTGGAAACAAGCCATGAATCCTCACCAATAAAGAAGAACACTGCACTGGATGGGTATATAATGAGAACTTAAATTTTGTGGAGTGAAAAAAGACGACGGTGCTTTTGGTGTTTTTTTACTCTCTAAAGTATTTAGGTAAAGTAAATAGGTATATTATTTAACGGGAAAGACAAGTCGGTGTCCATTAAAAGAGTCTTGAAGGTGATAAACACTGATTAAATAATAGCATCTGCATCTTTGCACTGCACCTTTAGCATCAGTAGAAATCAAATACATTAGAAAGCTTTCAAACTAAGTACAGGAGGTGGTCTAAACAAAAACACGTTTTCACCAAGGTCAGCCAGATGACATTACGAGATTAGAGAACGGGCTTTGCTTTCTGGAAAATAGCTCCAGCATAACAAAGGAAAAGTTTCAAATGAAAAAATTCATTAACCATTAACCACAGAAAATAAATAGCGAGGATTTTAATCACATAATCGCTTAAGACATCTATCAAGGAAATATTTAATCTTTTTCAGTTCCTCTGTTGTATATTTTATACATGTATCATTAAAGATTTGATCTTGAGTTATTAATAATACTAATACTAATAATACATTTCATTTGTATCGCTATCAAGAGTGCTCAGAGAAACCTTACATAGGATTAAAAACAGAAAGAAACTTTTTTTTATAATGACAATATAAATAATAAAAGTATGGTTTAAGACATAAGATAAATAAATAAAGCTGTTGTGAAGGGCATTTTTATGTGGACATTCTATGGAGCGTTCACCAACTAGTTGAAAAGAGATGACCAGATTACTAGCTGCCGTCCTGTTAATGCACGAGTGGATATGACATGAATATATGGATCATGTACTGCTGTGTTTGTATCTAATGGAGAAGTATTCTGTCGGCTGAGGAGACGTTCTAAAGAATTCATGAGACAAAGCTCAGAGCAGAAGGGCCATCCCTCAATGTCAGAGATTCCTCATCCTAACACACACACAGACACACGTGCACGCACACGCACACACTCACACAGCTACTTTTGCTTACTTCTAACTTCATTATGGAGACTGACAATGCTAAATCACAGTGATGCAGTGAGTAGAAACTTAGAGAGTATCAGAGACCCAGGAGGATCCCCAGTGTAACACAAAGCCTGTCACACACACATTCAGTGAGGAAATACTGTGTGTGTGTGTGTGTGTGTGTGTGTGTGTGTGTGTGTGTGTGTGTGTGTGTGTGTGTGTGTGTGTGTTAATGCCCTTCCCATGTTGTCAGCAGCACAACAGAGACAGTATTGTCACTGACAAAGCTCCCTGTAATATGGAGGTGTTGACAGGTAGCTCTCCTGCAGGACTTATGCGACCACAAAAAGCTACTATGGCATGCGCGCGCGCACACACACACACACACACACAGGCATGCACATGCACACAGGACATGACGTGACAGACTGAGAATCTCTGCGACAGAGTGGGATCCTCGGCGCATCAATAATGCAGCGCCTCTGACAACTGGAGGAATCAAACTCCCTGCACCGTCTCACTCCATCATCCTTCTCTCGCTCTCATTCTCTGTCTCTCTCCCCATGTCGCCATAGCACGCTCTCCAGCCCCCCCATCCATCTCCGCTCACTTCGTTACCTTCTGCTCTGCTTTGGCATGAAGACAGAGCGTGAATTAGAAAGCAGGCAACAGGAGCAGCAAAGTCGCTGTTGCTCAAACAACTTTGCTGTAGAGTATCGAGAGTGACAGAATAACACAGCTGGCCTTATGGGATCAAAACATCTAAACAGCTAAAATGGATATCACTTCTCATGTGCATGTCACAACTGTGCGCGAGTGTGTATCTTTGTTGACAGTTAACTCGTATTTGTTTAGGCTGTTAGCTGCAGGAGCCTAGCTCAGTCATTTAGCCAGCGTGTCATATCAGCTACATAAACAGCAATGAGCAAACACATATCCACCGCAAAATGTCTGTCATAACCAAAGAGCAGCGTCTCGTGGTGGCACAGCAGCCATCTGTAGCCATGACAGATGAGAGCTGCTGGAGACACTGGAGTGTGTACATACAGACACAAAGAACAGAGCCGCAGGCCTGCTGGAGTTTGGATGTCACCGCAATGGCTGTCACCAACTGCCATGCCATTGTATTGCCACATAAATCTGTATTGTGTGTTTCCCTCTGTGTGCGTGTGTGTCCCTTCCTGTCAGTCTCTCTCTTTTGCTCTGCCTGTTTAACAAGCCCTCCACTATCCCTGTGCACTGACATTTTTGTCACTGAGACTTAAAGGATAATTCCACTTTGTTACAACGTTGCTCTTGTTTTCATGGTTTTGTCTTTCTCTCCTGCTGAGTTCAGATAACTCACCAAGTTGAATGACGAGAGCAGGGGATGTAAACACAAGAGTGGCCCTTCACAGAGCGCATGGCTCCATCGACCAGTCCTCTTCAATCCAACTGCAACAATCACATCAGTCCCTGAAACATGCCTGATTTGTTCATCCAAATCCATGAATTGTTCCCTGGGAAATTTGTGAAAATGTCGAATAAATATTGTCACAATATTTACACATTTAGACCTAATGCAACACGGGCTTGTGTACATCTTTAAGACCAGGGGCAATGTTTTTGTGCGTCTTTCTTCAGAGCCTGATGCCTCTTATCTACAATGTCATTGAGGACACGGGACTGATGAAATACAACGTGATTCACTGAAATACTAACAGGTAATGGGAAATGAATTATGGGAAATGTTGTTAGTTTGTTAGTGCTCTAAGCCTGCAAAAAAGTTTTTAAAGTAGCGCTTCACACAGGCTGCCTGGTTGATTATCTAAGCAGGGGCAGTGATATTGAAGCAGATTATATGTAATTGTTTTTTTCATCAATGGAACACAACAACAATGAAAATAACAAGGAAGGGGAACCACACCGAGGCTCAGTCGGTGAGAGACGTGTTTGAGGAGGATGAATGGATCTTGCAGAGTTTTCTGGCTTTTTTTGTTAGGAAAAAGGCAACGCTTAACAATGAACATTAAATTGTTAAGCTATCAATTCTTTAAAATGTTATGTCGCTATCTGCTTCAGAAAATTAAAGAGTTGTTTGTTAACATTGTCACCATCTTAGAAAACCCTCATGTTTTAGGGGGTTGTTTTAAAAACAATCTTTGGGTTTTAAAGTGTTTTCATTCGGGTTACAGAAAGTGAAAATCATGGACCAGACCCTTTGTCTGGATCCACACCAAAAGTTTGTGTTGGTTGGTCCATGTTCAATTTTCTGGAAATCCATTCTGAGGTTTGTAATCCTCCTGACAAACGAAAAAATAAATAAGAAATGTTGGCAAAAACAAAAACCTCTTTGCCGGAGGTATATTAAACAAAGCAATAGATTCAATTTAAACCTTGGTTGTAAACATCACAGCTTACAGACAAATTCTTGGTACGACAGTTTCTGACATTTCAGTTCTGGCTCCAAACAAAGGTTACCTGCCTGAGCTCGTTTCATACTTTGTTGTAGCCAAGTTGCATTGTTGCATTAGTGAGTACAAAGTTATAGTAACTTGTAGAGTTTGAGCATGAAACTGCAAAAATAAGACTCTAGTTGTAAAACAATGGGATTGTACTTTAATATGGAGGTTAATAATATGTTTATTTAGAAATGGCACTCAGAAAAATTACAGTGCACCCATTGTGCTTTGTGATTCTGTCTTTTACTTTGTCCCTCTCTCATTCCACTCTTCCCTCCCTGATGGCTGAGACGCAGACAAACACGCGACTGGTCACAAATGTTAATGACGCAGAGCTAACACAGGACACTCTGCCTCTTTCTCTCAACAGTTCATTCTAACTGCTATACCTGCAATCTAAATGGATCTGACACACACAGACACATATACACACACAAACACACTCATGCACACACACACACACACACACCCCAGACATCAAATCATCCACATAATGCTGACAGCCAGTATTGCTCTGCAGAGAGATATTACTTAGCTGTATTGCACTGCTTGCACTTGCAGCAGAGGGAAGCATATTACTCACAAATGCTATTTGGGTGTGAGACTGTGACTGGCTGCTCCTCACAGGCTGTGTGGAAATAGCTTCCCTCTCAGTCCACGTAAGTGTGACCAACTGCTTCAGTGCACCACACTGCAGTCGCCACACAAGTCACCACGGTGCTGTTTTGGCACTTCAGTCACAGCGAGACAAACTCTTTAAAGGGTGAATTCTGTAAGCCCACTCTTTTTGAGCTCTGGCACTTTTCCTTGGTGCGATTAAAAATGAGAACAAAACCACGGATGGGAAAGTTGTGGAGGAATTTCTCTCCTGCTGTGAAGACAGTGGTGTGTGTCAGGGATTGTCTGGGGAGTCGGGGGTGGTCGGACGGGTGTTTTTTTTATTAATTCTCTTACATTCAAAGACATATGCACATTTTCCCTTCGTCTGAAGGGAAGCATCATGCATGATCCCACAATCTGCTCATGAAATGGGAAACCAGAAAAGAGGATTGGAGCATGGACAGAGAAAAGAAACAACCCCTCCTCTTTCTCTCTTCCTCCCCCCCAAGTGCTGGCAGGATGGGCCAACAGAGGATGAAACTGTTTGCCATCTCCCCTGGAAGTGCCTCTATCTGTCTTCCTCCCTTGTTTTTCTGTGTCACACTGCCTCCTTCTATCTCTCCTGCTCTTTGCCCAACCCTCATGCAGCCGCTGGAGTCTCATTGTCCTCTCTATCTTCTCTGGTCGTTTTGTTTTCCTTCTCCACCTCATCTTCTCTGTGTTCTCTTAACCTTCCATTAGCAAGTCGAATGTCAAGTTTTCCCGCCTGCCTCCCGCATGGCTTCCGGCTCTGCCCTTTCCATCCACTACGACAATGTTTTCCCCAAGCCCCATTAGTGCCTCCTCACACCACTAACAGCCATGCAGCGCACGGAGGGATGAGAGGGGGAGAATGAGGAGGAGGATTATAGAGGAGACGGGAGAGAGAAAGAAAGGAGTAGGGGGAGAGCACTGGGTGAGAATGGGGAGGGAGAGAGAAAGAGAGAGAGAGAGAGAGAGAGAGAGAGTGGCCTGGGCAGAGTGGGGATTAGGGGGGAAAAGAAAAAATAGAGAGGCATAGGGGGCGATGCTGTGGGGGGTGGGGAGGGCGAGGTGGTTGGATTGGGACGAGGGCTGAGGGGTGGGTGGGATGTGAGGGGGTTGGGGAACGCGGGCCCTTCCAACACGGCTGTTTCGCAAACATCATTTGCATAGAACCGATGCGGATGGGGTTCTGTGTCACCGCTATTTGCATTAATTTGCATAAAATTAATCCCCTTCGCAATCTCCACAGCGATTGTTTCTGATGCAGAAAATAAGTCAACAAAATGAACTGACGCATCCAAACAAAGCAAACATATTGACACAGATGCTGGAGGAGAGTGGAGGAGTCTGGGCTACTGTGTCTGTGTGAGAGGGAGACCCTGTGTGTGTGTGTGTGCATCTGTGTACGTGGACATGTGTGTGAAGCCATCTGCATTCAGTTGAGGTCATAATTTTAATAAATAAAAAAAATATATAAAATATGTTGGCGAACAATACACATCTGAAAAATACTCTGCGCCTACTAGGGGTGGACGATATGACCTAAAATTGATATCACAGTATTTTTCACTTGTAGGAAGGTGATGGTTTTATATCACAGTGTGACTTTATTCTTACGTTCTGCGAGGACAAGCCTTGCCTGTCTTTTGATCTCTTTCCATCTCCTCCTTGTCTTGTCTGGCGCGGCAGCAGTAAACAAAGCCTGGAGTGACACTGGCGTGGTTTTGGGATGTGCTCCTTCATGTCCACTGGTTCTGGCCCAGATGAGGGCTGCCACCAGATATTTGCAAACATGATGTTTTTAAGTGGTAGAACACAGCAAGGATTCCGACATAAATTTTGAAATTATATTCAGGTTTGGGTCGGGTTCTGTCGCGTTGGCTGGGTTATACTGGATTTATTACACTGCGCATGTCTGTATTCAGGTAAAACAAGCAGTAACAATGCTTGTCAGAGCAACACAAACTCAGTGCAGCTTATATTAACGGCACTAGGCTCGAGTCAAGTTCGAAACGGGCTAGTTTCGCTTTCTCTTTCTCTTTGACTTGGATGGGCTCAGAGAGAACAATGTGACCCGAGCTGCTCTCTATAGCATAATACTGTAGTTTGCTCTGTGTGGGATGATTCAAAACTGAGCCAACGGAGGTTCCCCCCTTCTGGGGAACGAAGGTTTCCTCTCCTGTGTCTGCCACACTGTCCCCGTCTGGTTCCGACACTCAACTCATGTCTTTTGCCACAACCTCACCAATCTTTAACTGATCAGTTGGGCTGTTTTTACCCTTTTTACCACGAACCTTGTATAAAGGCAGCGGATGATAGGTTGATCTATTAATGCTGTTTTACTTTGCTACAAGATATAAGCTACTGTTAAAGGTATTCTGAGCACAAATGAGCATTGGAAGAAAATAAAATTCTTTAAGGTGTTGAACACGCCTCAACAGCACAAGGACATAGTTAGAAAAATAATTTAGATGAGATGCAACAAGTCACAAAGCACGATAATGTAACATGCAGCAGGAATCTGCGGGCTCCTTCAACATGTACCTGTTTCGATTTTCAGGATCAAAACGAAGATCACAGAAACACATCCAAGGACAAATGCTACTGCAAATGAATTCCGGGCGGCTCAGTGAGAAGGAAAAGGAAAATAACGACCACATGAAAGATTCCTTCACTAACCATTTTATCCCTCGATCAATTAAAACTACAGAGCATGAAATAATGCAGATCCTGCTCTCAGGCCGAGTGAGCATTGATCAAACACATTTGGTTGGTTTTGCATCTGTGCTTGTGCGTGTGTGTGAGCGAGTGTGTGTGTCTGCATGCGTGAAAGCAGCAAACAGACAGAGAGAAAGAGAGAGATTGTATTTATGGCTGTGTTGGGTTGTGTGTGTGTGTGTGTGTGTGTGTGGCTATTGATCAAACGCAGAGCCCCAGTTTGCTGGTGAGGAGAGGAGCCAATTGATCAGAAATGGCTGTAATTGGAATCTAAATAAGACCTGCAGCATTGATCCCACCTCAGTTCTCAGCTACTGGCGTCTGTATACGTGGGTGTGCTCAAGGCCAGACAGCCCACCTCCTCTAAACCTCCACCTCCAGCACACGCTTTTTTCCTGCATCAATAATTACTGAACTTAAACTCTCACATTTCAACTGTGACTAACTTTGGATGATTGACAAACCGTCCTACATTTTATAATATGCTGCCTGCACTTTCTCTTTTCAGCGCACCGCCTACACAATGAAATGCAGCAATTAGCCAAAGTAGCAGAGAGTGACTGCAAATGCCAAATGCTTTTAAGACTCAAACAATAGAGCAAATCAAGGTGGTGGTAAACACAATGTGCAGATTTACTGGTGCCTAGTCCACAGGCACAGGAATGGCTCCTTCAGACCTACACACACAAACACACACGTTCTCCTACAAACAACCAGCCAGATGAGGGCTAAATCATGGGACCTGTACGTCGCCTGGTGAGAGCGGCATCGTGAAGATAGAAAGCTGTAGGTACGAAATGGCCTTTACACCATTTGTGTTTTTCAATGGTATTTCATGCATAACTGCCGTAGCATAAGCCGCAGTTTTCTCTCCGTCAGCCATTTAAAATGAATCATTCTGTCATAGCCATTACTATCATGTATACAAAGGAGGATGCATTTAGACATAGTAGGAGACATATAAAGCAAACATGTCCTTTAGATTGTACAAGCATTCACACCTAGTAACCAGTACAAGTCATTCTGAATCACATCACAGCATTGACACATCAACACAGGAGCAATCGTGGAAGCATACATAGTGCAGTGTATATATATACCTGAAACAAAAAATTGGTAATGATAGAGTGGGTGTGATCGCAAGGAAGAAAAACCTGAGTGGTGAGATCAAAATAAATTACTTTAATACCAATAAACACTATTCAGACAAAATGTGAGACAAAAGCTTTTTATAGTCCTGCCTTTAATCTACTTTCAGGTTGCTTGTCCTGCACATGAACACTGCTTTTCCTAATTTCTGTGTCGTCATTGACTATCTTTTTTGTTTTTGCAACAAATTTGCATATTCATATCCTTTCAGTAAACCCAATGACCCACAAAGGTAAGTGGTGAAAAAAGGGGTGTGTGAGAAGACTGGGGGTGCAGAGGCTGCTGTGTTTCCCATGTGAATGTTTTTGTAAGTAATCAGACACTGTACCATGTGACTGTGAGAGTTACAGACTGTAGTCACAGATGACTCCTAATATAACTTCTCTGTAAATTCAGCATTGTTGTTTGCAAGTGTGTGTTAGGACCCACAGCGTGTTTGTATTTGTCTGTGTGCATCAATATGAATAGCTGTATTTGTGTCCTCTCTGTTTAGTGCATGCATGCATGCAATTGCTTTTGTGTTTCTCCTTTAACATATGCTTCCTTATGTACTGTATATGCTTATTTCCGTGTGTGTGTGTGTGTGTGTAGACTGCCTATTCCACACTCTCAGCAGGAGATCTGCTCGAGTCCTAACAAGGCTGTTAATTAGTGTGCTTTAGGATTGTGTCTATTACAAGAGAAACATGCACAAGCCTGCGCGACCCCCACACACACACACACACACACACACACACACACACACACACACAATAAGATATAGTAGATAGACAACAATATTAGGTAAAGATATGGTACACATCTAACATTTTATGTGATGTGAGGAAAAAGTGGTTGTGTGTGTGTGTGTGTGTGCGTGTGTGTGTGTGTGGTGTGTGTGTGTACACAGTATCTTTGACGGTGCTGAAGAATGCACAGCAGCAGGAAGGTTGTTGCTTGAGGCAAGTCTCAGTGTGATGTGAGCTAACATTCTGGTACATGGAGTGAGACGAGCTGGAATTGAAGACAGTCCTGAGCCTTCTGCCATCTCCTCTCTCCACCTGTTTACATTCTCACACACACACACACACACACACACACACACACACACACACACACACACACACACACACACACACACACACACACACACACACACACACACACACACACACACACACACACACACACACACACACCTACTGCTGCTGTCAATTTCAAGACTTTCTCTGTTGAAATGTGTGTTTTTGTGCGGAACTGAGTAACATCTAGTCAGATTTACAAAATTGATGCCTGGGCATTTTGAAACTACACAAAGGATTTGTAATAGGTCCCTGTGGGCCCTTTGGTGATGAAAAAACAAGAGCGCTCAGAAAAAGCCCAATTCAATTCCAGTCAGAGACGATAAAACATCAGCACTGACGGTATGAGCTTTTTGTCTGACAGGAGCACCATGATGCAATGCTGCTACATTCACTGCCGTCCTGTGGACTGAGCCAAATCAATCAGATTTCCACACATCCACAGCTGGCGTTAGATCAACCAACACTTCTCACCAGCTTGGATCCGTAGCTTTGCCTAAGTATTCATAAAGGCACCAGACCAAATGTGCCCTAATATTTATTTTATGCAGCCTGTGTGTTTGATAGACATCTCCCAAGTGTGAGCACATAAGGCAATCATCAAACATTGAAATCATCGTGAACCATGATTGTTTTCGAAAATTTGGATATGGCAAAGATTCCCTGTGACAAGATCAGAACACAGACTGTGAGAGATGGAATATATGAGCTGGAAAGAAAAATAACTTCAGAAAAGTTAAGCAGAGACACTAAATTCCAGCTCTTAAATCTCCTGTGAGTTCAGCACCAAGGAAAGCTCCTCCGCCGCCGCTGCTGCTCGCTGAGGATTTTTCCACTTTTAGAGGATTTGTCGAGGCCAGGAAGGCTCACGTATAAACTCGAGAGGCCGGACAATGGGGGACTTTGTGAAATGAATTACACTTTCCAGCATGACTAGCTCTGACTTAATGCCTGTAAATGTAGCGTGCAGGTCTTTTTCCGACCAGAAATGAGAAATCTAGTATTACTTCGGGACCCTTGTGGGTGTAGTGAAAACAAACTATTACCATTGTCTGCGACCATAAAATCCTACAAGAGGGATTGAGAGCCATTCTGGATTTTCACCATAGTTTATAAGAGAGAAAAAAGGGTCGGAAGAGGCCAGATAATAGTTCTCCAGACTCTCTTCCACCACATAAACAGGGCTTGTTTAGCATCAGGCACAAACTAAAAGAGGACATGTGGGGATTGAATAGTGATAAGATGGTACTAACCTATTTCAGGCAGGGAGGGGGAAATATATTCAGTGACACAAAACATTAGCTTTGTTACTAACACATTCATAACTGTACTTATTACATTTGGAGCATAAGATATCAGAAGAGCCAAAGGTAATGTTTTCAAATTGCTCCTTTTGTCCAACATAATGTCCCACGTCCAAACGTATGCAATCAAGTAGTAGTATTTAATTTTCAAAGTGCTAACAAGACACTGCAAAGATCACAGCAGAAGAACCGATACACCCTTTTCATACTGTCACAATCACAAAATAAATCTCTCTCTCTCAGCTCACGCTACAGGTTAAAAGGTTTGTTTGAAATGACGCCACAATATCTACACTGATCATCACATAATGATCGATACTTTTCTTAATGAGTTAAATCTTTCTTCAGAGCAGTTCATCAGTCGCTCGCTCGCTCTGTTCCTCTCTTGTTCTCTCTCTCTCTTGCTGACACACACAAACACAAAAACAGTGTGATCGGACACACGTGTAAACTCAGTCTGGGTATAACAACACACTTTGTAAACTTAGTCAATGTACGGAGCCGGAGGAGATGGCGGTGTGCTCGGTTTGCTTTGACGCGGTTGATAGAGGCACAGAGAGGAGCAGAGCCGCTAAAAACTGTAAATAAATAACTTTTCACGGCCCAAACATGTATGAAAAGACCCAAATTAACACAGTAAGTGGATTTAGTGGAGCTGGGCATGGCTCCCTGGTGTCTGCCCCGGACTTGTGGCGCTGCGGCCGGACTGTGAGCCTTCTCCTGGCTGTGGAGACGACAGACATTTTCCACGGTTATGATATAATGGACAGTAAAACAAAAAATGCATTTAATTTTCAGCTTCTCCAAGATCTCAGTTATTTGAGTGAAATGATGGTGGTGGTTAGCACTGCAGCCTCAGAGCAATACAGTTACCAGTTAGAATCTGGGGATCTTTCTGTGTGGAGATTCCATGTTCTCCCTGTGTTGACGTGGATTTTCTCCAGGTACTCTGGCTTCCTCCCACAGTCCAAAGACATGCTGATTGTGGACAGTTTGATTGGAGACTCTAAATTGGCCGTAGGTGTAAATGGTTTTCCCTGAATGTTGGTCCTGAAATACACTGGTGACCTGTCCAGAGTGTACTCCCCCCCCCCACCAAATGTCAGCTAAGATTGGCTCCAGCTCCAAAGAATAAGCAATATGGATAATGGATGGATGGATGATGGAGAGAAAAGCAGCCAGTCTCTTAATAATTAACAAATGTGTTTGATGAAATATTTTTGATTAAAAGTCTTAAAATGTTTATAAGTTATCAATATTGCTAAGTTTCCTTCAAGCGACTATTATCCTCCACCCATACGGCGTAAAACCTGACACTCTCATTCATCCATGTACATTAGTGAGGTCATCGATATAGAGTCTGATAAAAATGTGCTCAAACATGGATGAGCGCCAAAACTGCAGCAGAGGTATATCATCATGAGTCACTCTCTCTATCTTCTCACACACTCATGTTCATATACTTAGATGTTCACACACACACACACACACACACACACAGGCCCTCCCCCGCTTCCCCACTCCGCTGAAAATGTAGAAGTGTGCCCTTTCCGCATGGCGCTCTGCCAGCCACTCACAGCACATTACCCGTGTGTGACCCCTGTATGTGCTGAAAAAGGAAGCATTTAACCTCCTGCCATTTTCTGCTGGTGCCCTCTCAAAGAGACTCATCCTATGTTGAATATGGAGTATCAACAGTTAACATGCTATTTTGCTTGGGAGGGAAATGCTGAAGGAATATGGCAGTGTGTCTATAAAAATGACCGTGTTTGAGTGCATGTGTGTGGCTTCAACTCACTTGCATACAGAAAATCGGATATGTTTCTTTTTAAGTGTGTCTTTCTATTCCCATCTGAAAGCTGCTACGGATTCATTCCTGCTGTGGCGTTCTATCAGACAGAGCATCAATCTATGAGACTGACATTTAATCCCAAGCCTGGGCAGGTAAAGAGAAACACACATGCAGTATATGCACACGCACACACACACACATGCTACCACCTGCTTGCATACACATATACAGATACACAAATCAAAACGTAACATAAACCTGTGAACTGTGTGAACACTTTGGATCGTGCAAAGCGATGAGAAGACGGAAACTGAACTGCTCGAGGAAGACGGGCTTAGAAGGTGAAAAATAAATCTGAGAAAAAGATAGAGGGAAATGTTTGGAGGGAAAAGGTTCCCCGCATCAATCTGTTGACAGAGAAAACAGGTGGCAGAAGAGAACGAGGAACTGATGTATAGACGTGTGTGGTCGGTTTCTCATTGCCAGGGTCTGGAAACTTCTGCAGCGCACTGATCACAGTAGGCATCTCTGTGGCTCTGCCGTCTCGTCTCACTATGTGACCAAATCAATTCCACCTGTACTCCCTTTTCTTTCTGTTCTCTTAGCCTGCCTCTCATTTCCCATCTCCTCTAATGCTCATAGAGGAAGTCACTGCAATGTCCTCATTAGCAGCTGTGTCGTTTTCTCCGCACAAATTCATTTTTTTCCTCCAACGATGATGACTCTTTTATTGAGGTCATGCTGAGAGACCCTTGTGACTGTGTGTGTGTATGTGTGAGAAAGAGGGCGTCCGTGTGTGTGTGTGTGATTGTGCATGCATCATGTATCACAGTGATAAATATCAATATTCTTGCCATCTTTGTCAAATGCACGGACAACTGGCTTGGCACAAAGGGAGGAGTAAAGAGCAGAAGAGAAAAAGGAGAGGAGGGCCAAGAGGAACAGGAAAAGCTGTTCAAATGGAAAGAAAGACTGAACCAGAGCAACGAGAGAGGGGCACAGAACCGCCAGTGCTCCATAATCAATTTTAATTAGCGCCGTGCATCACCTGGAGTCATATACTTTAGACAGCGTTTGAGGAAGGTCTGTCGGAAAGCACAGGCTCGGTCGTCACACCCTGCCAACCCCCTCACTGCTCCAGTCACAGTGGTGGCCCACGAGGAATCCAGTCACTGCCATTAGCTATGTCTTTCTCCAGCGAGAGTGCAATTAATCAAACTCGTATGAGTTTAGTCATAAAGATTTTATTTGGACACATCGTGCTGCTGTTTAAACGGGCATCCTTTACCATACCAATATTCTAAACACTAATCTGCTGGATACCTAAATCAATTGTCAATACAGCAGTAGGTGGTATATGTCTTGCATCAAAGTTCTTTTAAGATAAAGAGGCAGGAAAAATGATAAGTATAGAAAATGTTTTATTAGTATGAACTACAGCACTAATGCAGGTGATGCTGGTTGCATCTTTCTTTCTGACCTGCAGTATTGAGCTGCAAGTAAAAACCCAGCTATGGGACACAGTCCACAGATTCCTGAAGCTGCACCACCGCTGCTGCACAAAGAGCTGTTCACTTGTTTTGTGCAGTTCGACGACGCAGAGCCAAACTGGAGAATAAGTTGTTGTTGTCATGATTGTGCCTGTTGTGATAAACATCACTCGGACTAATCACAACGATAAGTCCGAGCCACCGCGGCTGCATAGCACTGGTCGCCTGTTTATTTAAAGTCTTTTGCTAAATTGAACTTATTACGTATCAACCCTGAACTTCCCTGGGCCCTTAACCATGCACATGCCAAGTGTAAAGCTGACAAGATACAGATCAAGATATGTGTTCTGTAGACAGGCCGACAGACGGACCTCTGAAATCGTTAGGTAGATATTAAATGTATAAACTCTACAGTGTCGGATACTGTGTCAGCACATGAACACGTTTGACACATGATGATCATAACAAAATGTTACAATGATTTATGACCGTTTTGATCGTTGCATTTCTACACTATGCAGAATCAAAATGTGGAAGCTGGTTTTTTGAAGATCTCCTTTCACATACTGAGGAGTGCTGCGTTGACAGGGCGGTCTAAAGGCAGCTTAAATGTGATCTGAAAAATGCTGCTCCGACTCTTTGACACGAAAAGCTGCCAATCTGCTTTTTTCCCACTCTCTGTGAGATGGACTCAAGAGGAAAGAAAATAAGACACATTGTCAAAAGTCCTCTCGCAGTTACTGCAGTTAAAGCAAAGGCAAGTCGAGTACTTACCGTTGGCTGTCAGAGGAGCCCATGTGTATTATTGCATGAGCATTTTTAGCAGGTGATGGTTTCCTGTTTTTGTCTGGGTTGATGATCGGTGTAGGGTTAGGTGAAGGTGAAGATAATTCAAGTGTAAACGTATATCCGGCTAACATACTGTACACGTGTAGGCACAGTGTCCCAAACATACACACACTCACAATGGAGAGCAGTTAAAGTGTTAATTGACTACACACAAAGGTGTTGAATATTAGGTAGAGTGACTGCGACCAGAATACGGCGTCTGTTCCCCTGTGAAGAGTGACACATCAGATGATTAGCAAGCTTGCTCATGACAGCTGCTACAGGTGCGCACAAGCTCTCTCTCTCTCTCTCTCTCGCACACACACACAAACACACAGAGAAAGAGAGAGAGAGACTCGAGCTCAGGCTCAGTTACAGCACTGAGTAATGAAGGGGAGGCTGGCAGCTGCAGTCTAACACAACAAATTCTCCCCCGAATGTACACAATAGGAAGTCACTACTAGAAAAGACTCACACCCGAGACACGACACAAAGCTACTACAAACCTCCACAGCAGCTAACATTTCATCAAAGGGCATGTGTGTGCGTAACAGAGACAGAGAAAGAGGTTGTTGCCCTCAGGCTTTTTCTTCTGATAAACAGTTGCATTAAAAGATTTCACCCACATGGACGCACAGAAAGATTAAAAAACCTGCACACACGTGTACACAAACACACACACACACAAACACACACACACACACAAAAGGGTTAACCCTGCAAAGCCTTTTCTAAGCACACATACTCACCAGGGAGGAAGTATTACCAGTAAAGCTCAGTGTGATGTTAGGTACCTCTACAGGCAGCGATGGTTATAAAAACACACAAGTGCTGAGGCTGATAAACACAAAGCCTCCTCACAGATGACAAGGCGAGTGGAGATGATCATGCAAAACAGCTGAATACATACAGCCAGTAATCATTTAAGAGGAGACGGGGGGGAAAAAAACTCATTCTCCAACATGTTCACGTAGAAGCACAGACAATACTATCAGCGACTGGGTCTGTGATTCTGTGATAGTATTCATGAACCATCTCTTTAGCGGCCATGTATATGTATGAAGAGGTGGCAGTGGAGCTTAGGGACAGGGGAGTCGCTGAGGGGGACGTTAAGTCTCTTTATGGAGACTGCCGCACAGGCCCAATCCACCACATTAGGAACCAAATTGTCTTCAGCTATTTGTTTCACACATCTGTCCGTGCAGCTCAAGCACACATGAATCACTGTCATATTTTAATCCGCGCTGCATCTGCAGGGTGAAAATACTGAATGTAAGAGCAGACCATCAGCACATTGTATATTGGCCTTCTCTGAGAATCCACCATATTTTTCTTTAATGATGCCCTTATCCGTCTTTTTCTCTCACACATTTTTTTTTTAAAAACTTGCTTCATACAAGTCATTTTGAAAGACCATTCCCTCGGGGTTTGGTTAACACTCTGTAACACACAAGCACTGTCTCTGCTGTTGTTCACACATTTCTAAAGACAAGGTGCAAATTGAAGTGGCGTTACTTTTCCTCTCAGAGTCTGGCACGTTCTGTGAAAACAGCAGCAGAACATCTAACACATTAGCGATTATTAGCCTGTGTGGGAGACAACGTGAGCCTGAGACGTTCTTGTCATTATCACTCTGGTTATACAGAGGGAACATGAGGACAGTTCAAAGCACACATACCTCACTTGGACAAAAGACAGAGCAGACATGGGTCCACACTAGGGGTGTAGCGGGTGTACATAAAAGTTCCGGTTTAGTATGTATCTCAGTTTTGAGTTTGTGGTATGTTCTTGATACAGCGATTTTTTTAGGTTTGAAGAATCGGCCCCCCCAGTTACTTGGGGATTTGATTGCAATGCTCTTTACCCCTGAAACTCCTAAAGGGTTTTGTGGACTCGAACACTTCACCCACCCCTCCATAGTGGTGAGTAGATAATGAGTGAATTTTCATTTCAACTATCTCTTTAAACCTTTGGCAACCATGGGACCTAAGGCTGCTCTTTAATTGGTTGTTGCCGATTTTCCACGGGACGCAGCCCACCCGTTCACAAGAAAAGAAGAGGATAAAGGAGATTGGTCCGGACTGACCCGATTTACAGATTCAGCAGCCGGCAAGTGATCGAGGACGAGCTAACAACCAGGGCTTCTCCCGTCCTTGTTATTAGAAACACAGTTTGCCAACTGGATGTGGTGTAAGTAATGTATTTTACTGCTTCCCCAGTTTGCCCCCCCCAATAAAGTGTATCACCAGTCGCCACTGGCACACATGCGTGCCGAACTGACAGGCCCATTCGTCCATATACCATTACATCTCTAGTCCACATATATGAATGCATTATCATGGGAGTGTGTCTCTCTGCGGCACACAAACAAAAAGCCCCACCACACCGCCACATCCCCCGCATCCATTCAGTTGTTATTTCATTATGTGTCTGTGGAAGTGATCCCTTGTTTCAAAGTGCTCCTTGTTGAAACACAATTAGTGGAACAGCTTTTTAAAACGTAGACCGTACGATTGTGTGTCTACTTTTATTACAATGCACTTGAGATTAAATTATACTCTTTATTTCCATTTCCTCTATGAGGCCTGACCTTCAAATGTATCAGTGCAGATCAGAGCCTGAAGCCCGATAACACAAATATATCCTTTTGGGCAATTTGCAGGGAAAATGAGATATATAATGAAGCAGTGATCCAAAAAAATACAACAAATTTGCCAGGGCTAGGATTTCTATTTTGGTCTCCTTAATTTAGTCCTATGGTTGAAAACAAATTGGACTTGAACTTGTATGGGCACCAAAATTGAGATCCTCCATCCTAATTTATTCAGTAAACTCTGTTTAGTAAGCCTATTAAAAATAGGCCCTGCCAATGTTTAGAGGTTGGATTGTCCTTCTCTAAAACATTAATTTGTCTTTCCTAATGTTGAATCACTGAGTTACTGTGATATTGTGCTGCATTTACGGTTGGGCAAAAAAAACCTTTGGGAAAACCTCAATTCATTGATCCTATAACCTCAAGTCCCAAGTTTACAAGCAATTACCTCACCTTTACCCCTTCAGCCGACCTCAATATATCAGTATTATCTGTCTGATCACAAATCAGCTCAGGTAAACCACGACAATCACAGATCTGACCCCAGTGCAGCATTCAGATGAGACCTGACCGAGGAGGTCTGAGTGTCTGGTGCTGTCACTGCAGCCCTGACCCCTGCCCTCTGACCTCAGACCTGACTGGCTGTATAATGCAGACATAAAAAGACCCATCCCCCCTGGAGCACCCTAACGGTTTAAAGGTACAGTGCACGCTCCTGCTCTCTCACATTATTCCAGATCTGTATCTACACCAGAAATATTGGGCTTATTGCTTTTCTGTACTTAATTCTATCGTCCATATTTTGTGGCGTCGTCTTCAAAACTATCTTCCTGAATATTCAAGCATTGCTGCAGACAGCTAAATAAAGTAGAAGAAGTCTGGGTCATATGCTGTTGCATTGTTTACAGTTTTTTAAATAACAAGCAGACCTGCACATAGCGAGAGAGCTTAAATAATATAAATGTGAACTAACAAAAGTAAGAGAAAGATGTTTTCATAGTCTGAAAAAGGGTTTTCAGTCGTGGACTACAGGGAGTTTCTTTGCAAGATGACCTCATAAAAGCAAATTATCTTCTGAAAATATTTTGATCATTTCTTCAAGGTTGACCAGTAAAGTCTTCAGAGATTTACCTTCAATAACAATGTGGTAGTTTGGTTTGTTTCATCCTCAAGAGTTCAAAAGACAAAAATAATAATAACATTGTTTCCAGATTGGTCTCGTCTTTGTTTAAGTGCTCCACAACATTTTCTATACTGCACGTAAGCAGCTGAACAAAAACATATTCCCACATGAGCAGAGAAAAAAGAAAATACATATCACAGACACAGACACACATAAATATACATGCAATATTCATGCATTCATCCACAGACACATTGTCTTGCCATGTTCACAAATCCTCTGACACAACAGAGGGAAGACATACATTATATGTGCTTGGATACACACACACACACAGACAGACAGACAGAAGTGACTGATGACTAGGTTCAGCTGATGTGAGACTGGCTGAGATAATCCCAGTGCCTTTTGTATTCTCAAGGGGATCACACAGATGTAGCAACAAACAACATAACACATCCCCTGATAGTGCTCATGTAGGGTTATTACAAATACACACACAAACACACACTGAAAAATACACAAAAGTGTAGAAAGTAGTGATGTAGTGTGGTATTGTCCCTAGAGTCAGCTAGGAGAGTACAGAATCAATACACTCAGGAGGTTTGTCGTTCCGATCCTCCTCAAACAGACACAAAGTACAACACGATACACAACACACATATGCTAGCATACACACACACACACACACACACACACACACACACACACACACACACACACACACACACACACACACACACACACACACACACACACTAGTCTCTCTGCCTCTCTCACCGTCTCCCTCTCCAAGGACATGTAGCTGAATCCACCCACTATGAGGTTTGGATGTTATAAAACATGCTGTAGCCTTGAAGCTCAGCGCTGCATCCTAATAACCAGCTAATCCAGGCGGGTCAGGCTAAAAACAGACCAAGTTTCAGGGCAAAACTTTGACGCTTTGTGAGGCTGATTTAGATGCTAATATTGCTGCTCGACACTTTGGGCGGGGAGAGAGAGAGAGAGAGAGAGCTAATGAACAGCTACTCAAACTAAGATAAATTCTTCTGTCCCTCACACTAACTGATAATGCATACGTTGTAATTTATGTAATATTTTATAGCGTTCAAGCACAGCAGAATCATTAACCGCACCATTACACCTAAAGATAACATGGACAGTTTGGTTCATACACCAGCCGTTTGCCATCTGTCTCATCAAGCTCTCTATGTGTGTGTGAACACACAAGAGTATGTGCTCATTTCTTTCTGTGTTTGTTCACATGCAGAGAGTTGTTTGGATTGTTTTGTTTCATTTCTCAGTAAAATGTTTTACTAATGCACTCTTTTTAATAAAAAACTGCATATTTATGCAAACACTCTTTTCTGAGCAACACAAAAGTGTGTGTGTGTGTGTGTGTGTGTGTCTGTCTGTCATAGGCCACCTTTGGGACAAATTCCAGACTACAGCTACACCCACACTAATATATATTTTGACCAACTCCATTCATAATAACACAGCTGAAAATGCAAATCCCATGATCATTCACATAAAACAGCCATGTGCGCATTATCTACTCTTCAGTTGGTTCCTGATTGCAGAAAATAATACGAAAACAAGGACCATCAATGGTAAAAAGGGATTTCATTGCTTGCACTGAACGAGGAGGTCGAAGTGTAATTCAAAGTAAGTTTTAGCAAACTAGTAATTTGTTATCCATGTTGCATTCACTGCTGCTAGTGGAGTCATGGTGACTGATAATACCAAATCAGGAAGTGAACGTCCGTGACAATGACATAGTTTCCAAGTCTCCATTTCCAACCGTCCAGACTAAAACCCAATCCTGGTGTTTTCAAACTAAAACGGGCCCAGCAGCATTTACAAAAACTCCAGAGTAGTGTGGACGCCAGGTGTAAACGTTAGCAAAAGTGATGCGTTTTAAAACAAGAATGTATTAATGTGGATGAAGGCTAAAACCAGTTAGCTGATTTTGGGGTCACAGGTTAAGGTTAGGGTTAGAGTAACCCAGGAATTTATGCTCAAACATGCCAGCACGCAAAATACCGCCAAAATGAAATGAATCCGTACAGGACATATATAAGAGGTTGCACTGTCTATTCTCTCTGCTCATTGTCCTCCCTCCTCCTCCTCCTCTCACCTCCCATCAGTGATGGACACTCTCGGTTCTCAACTACTTTATTGAGCTGTAAGTTGATGAGGCTCTACTCGCAACAGCCAGTGCACAATGAAAGACACACAATACCCTACAATGTAGCAGGGAAACAGCTCTGGTAATAGCTTGGGGGTGCAGGAGCAACCACCACACACACACACACACACACACACACACACACACACACACACACACACACACACACACACACACACAAGTGAACAAACATGCTCGACATCTATTCATAAGGATGCAAGGGCAATTAGATAGCTGTCAGTGTCGATGAGAGCACCTCTCTAGAAGTACAATTTGTGGTGAAAGTGAGGAGATGAGATGTGTCTATAAACCAGTGATGAGAAGAAGGACAGGGGGAGAGGAGGAGAGGAGATTATTGTGAAGGAAGTAGAGAAACATGGAGAGCAGAGATGTAAAAGAAAAAAGAAGGTGAAGCGATAGTGTCTCTCTGTTGCTCAGTAAATTTCTCTACTATGAGGAGCCTTCACATTCTCACACAAGACATTCTATTGACCTTTGTGGTTCCTATAGCAACAAGGAGCACAGGCCAGCAGCCATATTATGAAACACAAAAAATACTTTTACTCAACAAATGAGAGATTTTATGTAAACACAAATCACATCTGCTGCAATTCATCATCCTCTCTGTCCCCATGCTTCTGTCATTCTACATTACTGTTGTCATATCTTCCTATTACAGTTTTGGTTACTTATTACAAGTGTAAACAAAACAGTCTCATGGGAAGACTCATGCTGTAAGAAGATGTGAAAATTAATTTAGCATTTATTCAAGCTTTAAAGGGTTGGGGTTGCTATGTTGTATCTGATACACATTTCAACATTTTTGTTGAAATCTCTGCACGACCCCATAGCCATCAATAAATAAAGTTGTCTGAACAAAATAGAAAATACACCTCGCAGGACTACAGTAAACACACTCATTTATTACCAGGTACCTCTTACTAGGTAAGTAGGTCCGGTATCACTAACAGACTTGCCTGCCTGTGTAGACCCTGCCATGCATACACTGCTGAGGCAGAAGCGACAGTCAGCGGCTTCTAGCAGTTGCCAGGCGGTGAGCGTTCATGTGTTTTGGGGTCGTAGCTTTGACAAGAGGGCCAATGGGAAGGAGTGGGATGTATCTCTTGCTAGCTTTTCCAGAATAACCAACCCTAGCCCTGAGAGTCTCCTAAGGCTTTTGGATGTTTTAAATGCTCAGTCCAATACAATTTTAGCAATGAAATTCAGAACAATGCAAAAAGTAGAGTCTATGTTCTAAGACATTACAATTCCTAGAGCCATTTTGTGCTCTTAGTGTTATAAAGTAAGGACAAGAGTCCAATGAATGTTCTTCCAAATTTTAATACTAATTGATCGACAGACCACTGAATGAGAGCCAGTATCAATTGCTAGTAGACCTATCGCATGAATCCTTTCATCACATGCGAGGTAAGGTGAAGAAATAGATCCACCAGTTTGACTGATATAAGACTTTCATGAGATATCCCACTATGTATGATGTCTAATGCACTGATATTGTTGTTGTTTTTTGCATAATGCAGAAAAAGATTCTTGCGGCTATTTTGATTTGGTGAAAACAATCTCAACCAAACTGTACACAACTGTACCAAATCTTCTGTCAAGGGTGGACAAATGGAAATGAGCTCATAGCTTAATTTGCTACAAAGCATCTTTTTGGTTTAGAGCATCAGAGGACGATTCTAATACCAACGTTTATTTGGTTAACTTTGTGTCTGGGCCTCATTTTGATACCGTGTCCTTTTTAAACAGCTGCTTTGGACTTCAAACATTGTTTTGGTTAAGTTAATGAGATGCAATAAAGTAAAGCTGCTTAGTCCACAGTATGACTCTCACTATCAAATGGAAGGGAAGAGGAGGAAAAGACTTTATTATAATTGGTTCATTAGAATTGGCTGGGGCTGTTGGATCTTTTGCACACAGCAAATAATCCATTTGGGCAAGTGTGTGCGTGCACAAGCACGTGCATGAACACACTAGAGCGTTAGTGTGCATGCATGTACTGTGCAGACAGACACATCATACAGGCACACTCCAGCACTTCTCACTGGCTTGGATTATACAGCCCAGTCTCTTGTGATGAGAAAAGACATTTATCTAATGTATAACATTAACTCTACTCTGTGAACACACACACCAACTTTTATACATCTATCTGCTTCCTCCCTACATTATCTCTGATGCATATGAGTGATTAAAATCAGTTTAAATCTGTGCAGCAGGTGGAGTGAATTTGCGTCTGATATACATTATAAAGACATTTAAATACCGTCTACACTGCGAAGCGGGGCGAGGCTTTTTGCATCAGAGTCAAAGACGAGCTGGATTCAGCTGTTCCCTCTCATACGCACTCGGGGGGTTATTGTTGACATCCTCCTGTGAATTAATTCAATTTGGAAGACAGCGTTAGCGTTGATGAAACTGGGTTAGCATCGACGTTAGCATTCAGCAGAGAACAAACGTCATGATTACCAAAGCACATTTAGGTATAAAAGAGTGGCGCTAACCTTATTCAGCAACACTGCAGAAGCTAACCGTATTCAAAATGAAACTCGCATCTCATAAGACTCTTTATGCAGCCATGCATAGGAGCTAATTGTACTCTGGGGCTTTTTAGATGAGAATGTTATGACAATGTTGTTTTTTTCCAGTACCAATCCTGCTCAAGTGAGATCAGTTTTCCATTTCCAAAGCCTCATACAGAGCTGCAAGACATCCTGAATCTGCACCTGTTTGTTTCAGATGGAAAGAAAGAAAAGAGACAGACAATACAACAAACATAAGAGAATGTGATAACACTCAAGTGCCGTAAGCAGTCGATGAACTCCCTATATTAAATTTCAACCACTAAATCATTTCCCCTGATTTTGTGTCCCTTCTTTTTCATACCCCTTATCTTTTCATTCCTTTTCACTCTGTTCCTCCCCAATCCAGTTTTAAAATGTTGTACACTTGAGATGATTTGGCATCACACCAAAATGATTGCTTTTTCAATTCAACTCAAGCAGCCACTCTAACCCCACCGTCTCTCTTTTTCACTCTATCATTGCCCATTTCATCCTTACAAACCTACACATGCTGTCCACAGCCATTTGTGTGGTGTAACAAATAGTTAGAAACCAGCAGACACAAGGCCTTCATGTGACACCGTACATAAGTCTACATAAAGACCTCAAACGTGAGGAAGCAGAAGGAGAGTCGTTTTCCCATGATTAATTCGAAGACATTTTCATCAGAACGTTCTTGTTCTCCTCTGAGATGCAGTGTTACCACTTGTTCATTTATTTTCTTCCACCAAACCCCAACTGAAAACCTGAAGCGGTTTCTGTTTCCTGTCATCACTAATTGTAACGTATCCTGCGACTATGCAAATATAGAAAAATGTCCTGCATATGTACTATAAATGTGGTCAGACTGACAAAAAAAAAGGACACAAAAGCTGATTGACATCTCTTTATAACAGTGTTTCTAAGCAAAGAGCCCAGCTCCATATCTGTATAGACACACCCATCTCTTAGATACTCTATAATTGAATTTACCAGCCCTGTGATTGGATTACAAGCCTGATACCCATGTCCGAGCTACGAGAGTTATGTCCATTCATTCACAGCACACGCACACACACACACACACACACACACACACACGTCCTAAATTGTTTGTTAAAACATTTAAACAGATATAAGCTTCTCAGCCACATGAATTAGAACATCTCAAAAACTACAATCGCCCCAATTTGATGAATGAAGTTGTAATATAACATCTGCATTTGTGTTGAAACAAAGCCTTCATCTTACCACAGTGATGGAATCTACACAGCGCAGCCTTTATGTGGATTGGATCCCAAGTCTATAATAGATGCAGGAATTTCCATCTTATCAAGTTCCTTTTGATGTGAATTATTACCTGTTTGCGACATCACAGAAACAGTTTCTGACAGCATGAAGACGCTCAAACTGCTGGACTCAATAGAATTTTGCAGAAATTGTGTCCAGAGGTCAGAACAGCTTTGTGTACGACAGTCTCAGTCTCTCTCTTGTTCTCTACAATCCCGATCTCCGTCCTGACATGATGATTAGAGGCAGCTGTATGTAAACAAGGGACTGGTCTCTGACCCACTTATCTCTGCTGAATGTCCTCCTTACACATAAACACAAACAGTTTATTGGAGCAGCACAGACTAAACAAGGCACATGCCAGCTTGTGATAGGAAACAATTACTATTTGGATACAGACAGTACATTACAGTCACATCTTTCACCGCCTCTCCACCGTTGCTCTCCCCATTTTTCTCCTTTGATACACAGTTCCTGGCAGTCATCCTCACTCCCACTGCTAAACAGGAGCAGAGTGGCAGCCATTTGTATTTCAGTTCATATGAGTAGAGGCATTTATACTTGTGTTGGAATATAGGCTGCGACATATGCACTTTTGTTTCTGTGCATGCCTGTGCATGTGTATAAGTTCTTCCTGCAACCATTAACTCAGCCCCCAGGGCAACATAGCCATTGAGGAGTATTGCCCAAATTTAACACGGCACATAGAGGGAAAGAGAGAGCGCCTGCCATTCAACTTGTGATCAAAGATTGTGTGTGTGTACGTGTGCCCGTGTACAATAAGGAGGAACTGAGTCACTAAACACTCAGTAGCCTATTGAGGATTTCCTATTCGCGTCAAAGCTTGTCCCACTCTTACCATTGCATCGTTTGCTACTTTGAGCCAATATCCTTACTGCAGCTCAGCCACCGACAGAGCTAGCTCATTAACTTCTTGTCATCAACTCATTTACCAGTGTGCAATTAACCTGGGATAGGTTGGCCCAGGAAGGATCCATCCATTGCATCCTTCATTGCTCACGAATGGAAGGACACATTTGTTGGCTGCATTACAGCGGTGCGACTAGGCCGTCCAATTTCGGTGGCTTCACCGAATGCAATCAGTCTTCAAATGCAGCCTCCAAAGAATGCTGCTCCTGAGACTAAGCCACTATCTAACTTTCCACTGAGTAATAGCTCTGATCACAGCAAATGCCACTTTACGTCTTGACCATTTCCATTTATTTTTTTTGTCAAACAAGTGTGAAGACCTAATGGTCTCATGTCGTCTGTTTTTGATGTAGCGTGCAAATCTAAAGCTTGAGGAATTTAGCTTGGTCCACATTTACACAAGCCTGCAGTTTACAATTTTAAAAGACCAGAAAATAAATCAACTCCCTAAATAGCATTGATGACACTGCTTAATGTTAAGACATAGACAGTGCATGTATGGATCATTACAAATACATAACAGTGGGCAGGACAGTTTTGTCACAAACAGCCTCATACAAACTACACTTGACGTTAGCATTTAGCACAAAGCACTGACATGCCCAAGAGCACCGAGCATGGCTGTAGAGCCTTGGTATTGTTTCACTTCTGCAGGATTTCAGCCTTTACATCCATGAAATAATGATGCTAGACACCGAGTTCATACATTCTAAATAACATGCTGGATCCCAATCCAATATCAACCATCATCTGCTACTTTCTGACCTTAGTCTCTTTTTTGTCTGTTGTACTGGAGAAGTTGTCACTTCAACAGTTTATCTATAATTTATATCCCAGTGCATAATTTGTGTCACTTTGGCAGTTTTTACACATGTAAAAACATAAAATAAACATGAAACCTGTACTCTCGCCGTCCAGATATTGAAACATGAAGTCTGTGTTCGCATACAGGAAGGAAGGTAGTCATTTGTAACACTGACGAGAGAGGGTCTCATGGGCTTTCACAGCATGAATTATTCAGATTCCACTAGACATTATTCCACGGTCGTTTATGCTTTGCATGCAAGTTGGGTCCACTAGGGCCATGATGGACATACATAATCATAGACACATACTCCATAAAGTACATGTATAAAATAATGCAAACACAAACACCCTCCAATCTTTTCCCGATTGAGCACAGAAGATGACATCAAACCCTTCCCTTCCTCTGTTTCCTGACTTCCTCCTGCAGCTAGTACTGAGTCAATATTTTCTTGGAAAGAGGGCTGTGTTGACCTTTCACCTCGACCACGGTGAGGTCAGCCACTTTCACCACGGAAACCCAGTGACTCAGGACTTTTTTCCGTTTGTTGCTTGGTAACAGAGCACAGTGGCCTAAAAACACCATCTAAATCCAGACATCACTTGCTCATCCTCTCTCCCCCGTCTGCCCTGCTCAGTCTGCTCAGACCGGCTCAGCTTTTTATCACTTCATCTCACACAGTGATTAAATGATGGGCACGGAGAGTGAGGGGTAGAGGAGACAGAAAGTAGAAAGTGGGTTCTACACTAATTACTAAAGGCCATTAAAAGGAAAAGACACTGCAACAAGTTTGTTGTAAATGGAGGGAGGCATTTATCTTTGTCTCTCCTGGTCATTCCACTTTTAGAAATCCTGACATCCTTGCCTCTGCTGCCATCGGCTCCGTTTGGTTTCATCACATTAGCTCATTATCCCTTCTGAGATACAGGAGAGGAAAGAAATGAAAAGACAGAAGCATGTCCCACTGAGAGAAGGTGAGGAAGTAAAAAGCAGAAAAAAACACAGAACAGATAACCCTCCTCATGTTCTTCTCTACAATCTTTCCCTCCCTTACTTCTCTGTGCTGACTGGAAGAGCGGGGGAACAGTGTGTAAGACAAGACGGTTCTCTCTTTATTCTCTGTCACTCTGCAGAACATACATATTCATTGAAGATCCCAGTGTGTGTGTGTGTTTGCATGCATATGTGTGTGCATGTACATGTGTATGTACATGTGCACGCACTGCAGCAACTAGCTGAGGACCAAGATGCATAATCTGCATTCATCAACTGAGTTTAAGATAATAATGAGATGATATCAACATGCAAATTGTGCTTGTGACAACAAACACCAAACAGGCAAATAAAGAGGCTGGGGACTTGGTCATACCATCTCTCTCTCTCTCTCTCTCTCACACACACACACACACACACAATGCATTCTAAGGCACAGGATGTTCTTGTGCACATTCATGTGTGTCTCTTTTGTGAGAAAGTGTGTGCTCATGTGTATAATCAGTATATCCCTGTGTACAGAGACGCGCTGTGACTCTCACTGTGCTGTGCTGTGGGACACTATGTGATAATAGGTGTAACATCACACTCTTCTTCAGTCCAAACTTCCACTGCTGTATCTGATACTTCCTATCTGTAGGGAACAGCATTAACCCCAGCAGCTCCTATTCTACAACACTGGTCCTCCACAGTTTCCCACAATCCACCTGCTTTTCAACATCTGACTGCAGCCGATATAGTGCAGTTATAACAAGATCCCAACATTAGCTAACACCCAACCCCTGACTGACCCCTTGACATATTACTTTGAAGGTCTCTGGATTTTCTTGTTCAATTTTCATCGTACAAGTTGGATAAAGAAACAAGTTGACTCTGAGTTGTGCCGAATTGCATTGTACGTCTTCATTCGTTGCGACAACAGGCCACCATTAAAGCATTTAGACAGCATCAGCTATCAAACGATAAGATAACCATCAACATTAATTTGCATATGTGCACAAAAGACAATGTGTGGCATTTATCAATATATAACATTAACAACTGCATATGAATTATACTTCATGCACAGACCCATATTAAAACACATTCCAGAAAAGTGAAGCAACTGGACTACATGTAAATGAGGAGATCTAGTCAGAAGTGGTAGAACACAAGGAGATGATTACATGATAATGATGAGGGAGAAAGCAATGTGTGCATCTGTAAATACATCTGATTAGACAATTATACTGAGCAGAGATTAGAACTGGGGGAGGTAAAACATAAACAGTCAGAGAAGACAACATGTATTCCCTGCCAAAAATCAAGAATTCCTCTTAGGAAAAGCTTCAAGAGTCCAAGTAATCCAGCAGGAACTGTAAGTATGAGAAAGAGAAAGAGAGAGAGAGAGAGAGAGAGAGAGAGAGAGAGAGAGAGAGAGAGCATATACTTTGTTGTGAGGAGTAAAACTGTGTTGTGAAAACTGCTCTTGGGGATGTGTATGTTGTTGTTAAAAAAAAAACAGGGTTTGCATAAACATGCAAATCACAACTCATACATACACATGCGGTCACACAACTGACAAAATGAACAAGCCAAAAGGCCCAGGGGCTACAGGGGCTACGATTGGCTAGATGAGATATGGACTGGAGGCGAATCGCCTAGAGCAGTGCCACTTTAGCATCCCGATAGAGCCAAGCAAAAAAAGGTTCAATTTGATTAGGGACATACAGTACATTGACTCGCCGGTACAGAGTGAGAGAGAGTCTTTCAGATTGACAGGTTGCATTGTGGGAGGGCTGTGGTGAATTTGCATGTGCTGTCACGGTGATTTCACACAACTTAACCTGTATTCCTCCCTCTCTAATGGTGCAGAGCTGAGAGAGAGAGGGGGGCTGATGAGATGGAACACTTGTAAATGTCTCCTGTTTGAGGAGCAACAATCTCCAGGGAATCCTCTCTCTTCTCTCTGTGTGTGCACGTGCGTGCGTGTGCGTACGCCTGTGTTGTGCACTAAAGGCACTGAAAGCTTGCAGGAGCTCTTTCATCTACTCTGTTCATTTCGGAGAGGTGGCAATTATAATTTTAGTGGAGGTGACAACATTTTGCAATTATTCAGCGACTGTGTGAACTGAAGTAAGAGGGATTCTTAAAAGCAGTAGTCGGCCCCGGGACACTGATGAGGTTGTCATGTCGGGTGGGCACAAGCATTGGTGGATGCTGGGAGGAATGAGGGAGGGGAGACGCAACAGCGAGACGAGAGAGTCAGGAAGACGGAGACAGTGTTGTTTGTTGTTGGCACAGTTCAGTGTTAGCGTGATAAAATACAAGAAGGGCTGAAAATAGATTCAAAGAGGCAGAGAGGAGGAATTTCTTAATGCATCAAATTGCTTTTCTTTTTTTTTACTGCTCATTTATGCAGTTTCCCAAAGTCAAGTCTTTGCTTCTTATTAAAATGTTTGACCCCTTAACCTTATTACAGTTTATCTTGAGGGTAAGACTTGCCAGACAGCATAGAAGCATCTATTTGCTCTGACTCATCCTGCAGACTGCTTTCGTAATGTGAGAGTTGTGTTAGAAGCTTTTCAAAAACAGCAGATATATCAGCAGTTTGGAAATGACTCTGATAAAGGGAGCACAACACATACAAAGACTAAAGTTATTCTTATTACACTGTGAACGTGAGTGTGACTGGTTGTCTGTTTGTTGGCCATGCCATATGCTGGCGACGTGTCCAGGGTGCGCCCCACTTGTCGCCCAATGCATGGTGTGCACGACTATAACCAAGTTAAATTTAGGACGTTTGAGTAGTGATGGAAATACACACCAAAATTGAAAATTCACTTATTCTACTTAAACTAATTTATGTCCGTTAGACTCCTTCGCCTTGATCCCCATTGTCTCAGGTTTGAAAGACTTTTGACAGACAGTATAGTCTGCTTCATAAGCACTTCCAGGTACCGGCCTTAATCAGTACATGTACCTGTCATTCTAAAGCCACTATAAACTTGCATTGCTTCATGTTAATAGCAGGCGGGCTAGAAAGAAAATTAGTTTGAAGGCATAACCTGAGACAAACTAAAGACTCAGTAATGCCGGAACTAATAACTCTTCCTCTTCAGTCTGGTAGAGAAATTATCACATGCTTAAAAAATAAAGAATTTAAGACTTTTAAGGGCCTTTGATTTGTAAAATTGAATTTGAGACATTTTAACACTTTAACAGCCCCCGGGCACCCTGCCCAATGTCAGCTGGGATTGGCTCCAGTTCCCCCCCCCCCCACGGCCCTCAAAGGATAAGCGGTATTAGGGTGGATGGATGGATGTACACTCAAGTGGACTGAAGTGGTTTGGATGGACAGTACCCATGGAATCGAGACATAAAGACCCTTGCTCTCAGTCACAGTGTTTCAAACTTCAGATGCTTCTCAAATCTTGTTTTGAGTGTTTCAGACAACAATAAGCAGGATTAAAAAAATAACTTTTCGGAAGTGCCTTGTTGTAACCACGTCAGACTCCCTTTGTTTGCGTCAACATCATTGGCTGACTCAAACTCAAACAGAAACACTCAGCGCTAACGTCCTCCTTCACTCAGCCCTCCCCTTCATCCTTTCTATAATAACATGCATAAACAAATTCAAAGTGAACTCAAGTCCCTCCCTGAGCACTGTCCACCATATGGCCTTAGGAAGAAAAAAAGTTTTAACATTCAATTTCCATTCCAGCACATTCATTAGTATTCATGAATATGCAAATCCAACTGTCCCAGTTGCCATAATGATGCAGGCTCCCACTAGGAGGTGTCAGCTTTGTCAGGGGAGAAAGAATCCAACACCCTTCCGGTTGCCAGGGCGGTCCGTGTGCGTGTGTGTGCGTGAACCTCAAACAGATGCTCCTGTATATTTATGACCCATTTGACTGCTGTCTCAGAGGGCTGGGAATAAAACCAGTCCCATAGCATCATCCATACACCATCACACGCACACTTTTGTCCACTGTCTCACACACACACCAATGGGATACCAGGGCTTTGAAGGACGTGTGAACAACATTAACAGATCAGATAAAGCTATGAGGTAAAACGCAAAGTATCCACAAATCTCTCTTCTGAATGTGAAGAGAAGTGAATAAGACGAAAAGGTGCGAGAGTATCAAAGGCAGGATGATCTACAATATAGCCTACAGTAGTGTGCACTGTACTGTGGAGGGAAAAGGAAAGAGACATGGGGACACACATACACACACAGAGTCAATACATATGCAAAGTTTCTCTGAAGGAAATGGCTGTGTCAGCAGCTCCAGCGGCTCACTGCAAAATGAAGGGTAATCTTTAGGTAGAGAGTGCTTAGGGCACGGAAATACGCACACACCCTCGCCCGCTACCAAGGAGTGCGAGGGGACAAAGAGAGCAGCTGCTAAATGCTTCAGCGCAGTAGAAAGGGACTCGCAGTGGACACCAACTTGACAGGCTTTCTTGCAGAGTCAACACACCATGGAGTCTATTCATGATTGCACAGGACACTGAAATGAAGAGGCCAATGTATCCACGATGCAGACGGGGAATGAGTCGGAGCAGGGGGAGGAGGAGGAGGAGGAGGGGGGTGGATGGGCTACGACAGAGTTTGGATCTTCGTAGTGACAGTGCACAATGGAGAAAACTGAATTTGGCATAATCACACGGGCAATAGAGGAGATGTGCTACAAGGAGGAAGCAACATGTTTGACATAAATCACCAGTGTGCACAGCCCAAGTTTTCAAAAGTTTCATACGGCACACAGCAATTAAATACCATGTCATTAAATCCACTGCACCAGTACGTCCAACTTTATTCTTGTAGTTTAAAAACCCCAACCCAAATTAACTAAATGTACTGTATACCATCTTTGGGTGTTTTATTTTTTATTTAAAGCTTCAACTCTTTTTATTTTTCTATTTTGTTTAAACCCAGGGCTTTCTTCGTCAAGCAGTTAGTGACTGCTGTATGTCGATGTCAAGAAATGCTGTGGAAACTCAAATAGGATGTTATAATGCAATAAAGACATATGCATGTCTACATAATGCAACAAAGGTCGGAATACGTTGTGTTTTATATAATTATCGTTTCTTCAGGTAAAGCTAACCCGAAAATGCGGTTTACAAGGCAGTGTCTTATCCAGACTATTGACTTAATCTGGTTAATTCCAGAATATTTGTGTTCAAGTAAACAGTCTTTGGGATTTAATCCCACCCAACTACAATGTCCAAGAAAACCTCCCTTCAAACTGAGTGGGTATAAAGTTGAGAGCATGCTGACACCAACGTGTGAGTCTGTGGAAAACACTTTAAATATTGCCAGAAAAACACACAAAAATATAGGCATCCTATTTTGTAAGAAAGAGACTAATCTGATATCAGATAGTCAGAAGTGTTGCTCTTATCATTTTATGTTTTGAAAGTCTGCATTTAACGATATTCCTCTCCCTCTTTCACCATGAAGGAGAACTTAATCTGATCATTTTAGTAGCTCCGATGCTGCTCCTGAAAAAGAGCGATCTAAAGTGTTTTCTGAAGAGACAGTGAGTGCCTGCGAGCCAGGCGATGTGACACTGGGGATATGACATGGCTGTGGTTAGGTGCACCATAACCGGGTTACTGCTACAATAGTGGATATATGGAGACGGATGACGATGGCTACTGTAACTCTGTTTGCTGCTGTGCAGTCGAGTCTTCATGGATGACACCCTGCACTGCAGAGTGACTGTAAAAGAACATCAATCCAGCTGCACACAGAGGACTACAATATATACACTGGATGCACTGTTATTAAACTGTACAAATGTCATGATATATGCTCAATATAAATGGATGAATTTAATTTAAACAATCTCATTTTCCAAAAGGGGAAGAATGCAGAGCAGCCTGGTATGTGACCATGATATATTGAGCAATGGTAGTGACAGAACCAGCTATAAAACAGTTACATTAAGCAAATATAAATGTATCTGTTTTATACAATTATGTGTTTAGTGATCTGCTCCTAAACATGTTGTAAATTTCACTGAATTTAAATCCATATCATTATATATATATATATATGTGTGTGTGTTTAAACTTTTTAATAAATCAAATTTATTTCTGTTACTGCTCCCACACCAATACTGTTATGTTTAGTTACTGGGTGAAATTGTTTTTTTAAACTCTTCAAAACTTGACAGACAGGTAAAGAAAATCATTGAAAAATGTCACTGCCCGAGTCCTATTACTTTGATGTATTAAAATGCATATTGTAGCCTGGTTATGCTGCAGTGTATTGAGGTAAAGAGAGAAAATAACAGTGTTCAGCTGAGAAGGTTTGATTGAATATAGTATATTGACAGATGGGGGACATGACTTTGACTTGCATGCATTTCATGGAGAGTAACTCTAACCTTAAAGGGATAGTTCACCCAGAAATGAAAATGCACTCATTATCTACTCACCCCTATGCCACCCCTATAATCCACTTTTGGAGTTTCAGGGGTGACCTGTCTTCAGACGTAATAAAACAACAGAAAAAAACATAACATGCCTCCATACTGCTCATGTGGTGTCATCCAAGTGTCCGGAAGCCCCGACATTCAAATTTGACACTAAACAACGTCATTTACATCAAATTTTAAGTCTAAAAGTCAAAGGAAGAGGCTAAGCTAGCAGAGGTTAACATTTCCGAGAGTCCCTGAATACACCTCGTCGGAATATATCAGCAGACATTTTAACAAAAAATTTGGTGTAAATGATGTTGTTTCGAACATGAACATTGGGGCTTCCTACCACACGAGCAGTATGGAGGCATGTTAAGGTTTTTCTGTTGTTTTATTACGTCTGAAGAAGGAGGACTCACCATTGACTTCAATTGTATTGGATTCTGCTCTAACAAAGTTTACCCCTGAGACTCCAGAAGTGTTTTGTGGACTCAAACACTTCACCCACCCATCGGCATAGGGGTGAGCACATAATGAGTGAATTTTCATTTTTGGATGAACTATCCCTTTAACCCCTAACCTCAAACTAAAGATAACCTTCCCTAACAAAATTGAAATGTAATTGTTTGCAGATGGAAAACTACTCTAACATGACTGTGCAAAGAGATTTGGATCCTTACAAAATGAGTAATGCCTGGACCAAACACACACACACACACACACGTATCCATACAGAGCACGTACTACACCAATAGACCTGAAATTGTACATCATTACTGACAGAATGAAAATCAATACCTAATTAACATGCTGTAAATTTGACCAGTGGAGCGGATACATGATGCACACACTCGTCATGTGACCGCCTCTTCCCTCTAACTACTGTATGAGGATTTGCAGGCTGTAAGTCAGTAGGTGTTGGACCATGCATGGATGTCTGGGGTTCCTCAGTGGAGAGCACAAGTAGAATAACACATCTCCTCTTTGTGAAAGCATGACGGGTGTTACCGGTTAATTATTCCCCCAGCTCCTTCCTGCAGTGTCACACTATAGCTTCACCCTCTCAAACAGCTGCTCTGCTAATTACCTCTGGTGGCATGTACTGTAGTCGCTCTCTCTCACTCTGTCTGTCTCAATTACCCATTCTCTTTCTCCCTCTCTTCCTCTCCATATTGTCACCGTTAAGACAGACACCCAGCTGAGACTGAGGACCATCTAATCATGCTGTCTCATAGAGGAGTCGTGTTCCTCTGCCAGTGTGTGATAGTAAAAAAGAAGCATGCATGCAGCGGGACTCAGTGTGACAGAGGCTCATAAAAGAAACACTCTGTAGAAATACATTTTAATGATTAATTATCTTGGCTAAGACAGGATGGACTTTGTGTGTCTGTCACTGTGTGTGCCGCATTTGTGTGAGCACAGTGTGGGGGCAACCTAAGGCGGGAAGATTAGCGAGTGCCTGTCTGTCATTTAAATGCGCGCACACATATCACCTGGCTGGGATGCACACAAACTCACAGATATGCCCATACCCACACAGGAGGGAGCGAGCAGAGATGCATGCAGGTTAATTGACTTGTCTTATTGCAGTGAAGTATTCTGATGGAGTCAGCACATTCAGAGGAGAAAGCAGTGGGTGAGGAGACACTAGAAGGATGCTTCTGTCTCCCACTGTCTCCCTCTCTGAGATGGGTGGAGTCAGAGGGATTAATAGACAGGACCAGGCCTCTGCAGCTGTGGTGTGAATATTATAATGAAGTGTACAGGAGAGAGGATTACATTATCCTAACTCTCCCATTTGTCTAATCCAGGTTCACCTATTTGCATAACACACCTGAGGTACTGCATGCTTCCCACCAGCACAGCACTGATATGGATACGACAAGCGGTCGGCGCAGACTGTTTATACAAACATAAAAGAATTGGGAATTGCCAGTAGGGGATTTGCAGCACCGCCGCTGTAGCTAAAATAATGCTGAATCAGAGTGTGCAGTTTGCGCTCTGCTATACTATCACTAGTGTGCTTAGGGAGTTCCAGCAGTTTGAAATGGAACTATAAAGAGAACAGGGTCCAACGCAATAAACATAAATAGTATTTGAATTATGCACCGACTATGAGAAGATTATTGTATTATCTATTGTAAAAAATTCTATGCAGTTGTTGATACATTCTGTATATATTTGAATTGAATACATTTTATTACAACAGATTTTTCTTTTTGCCATGGATTTTTTTGTGAAGCTATTTGTAACCTTGTTTAGATAAGTGCTATACAAATAAAGTTATTATTATATATATAAAATACATACTGTGTTATGTGACATCATACTCTCAATAGAAACTGTTATTAACCGATTTCAGACACAAACTCCAGTTAAAGTCTGAACAACATTGTGTGGACATTCTATTGGCTTTGCCTTTCACATATGAACAATGCAGCAGGTATTCTCTGCTAAGACGCGTTCAAAAAAACACAGAAATATACAAAGTTTTGAGGTGAGCAGGAAGAGGCAGGACCTAACGTATGAATTCTGCTGGAAGGATTATGCGTTTTTGTTTCCAGCATAATCGACAATGGCGTTGGGCCTCGTCACCGAAAGCCTCATGACATCTTCGGTGGTGTCAACTACGTGCGTGGCACCGCTTTTTCATCCTGAGATATTTGTATTATTTTTGTTTTTTTGAGTTTAACATCTGTTGCATGTTAGAAATATCATGAACACACCCACTCACTCGTGGTGAATCACCTCCGTTTTTTACATTCGGACATTATCTGGAGTTTTTACTAAGGTGCTGGCAAAAGAAACTCAGGAGAATGTCTGCAGTCTCTCACGTGGACATTTGAGTTCTCCCATATAGCCTCTCTGGAGATTATCCAGAGTTTTGTGCATGTCCGAAAGAAGCTATTGTTTTCCATGTTGGCTGTAGAAGCAGGAAAGGGATGGTGAATTGATAAAGGACTCCAAACAACCCAAGAGATGCAATGAGCATTCTGTGACTGGAAGATTTGTACAGTAAGCTGGTAATTGGGATCAATATTTTGTTGGGTTTTAAATTGTGGGACCCGCCAGGCTCCCCGACCTATAGCCATCAGAGTTATGGAGCTGGTAAAAATCCATACCCGGAGACTTATCATAAACAGTACAGCTCTCAGCAGGAGAGTGTGTGTGTAAGACTCCATCGTCAGAGACAGTGATTCAGTAACAGCATCTGCACCATTCACCTCTTTCCATTACCTTTGTTCCATTCCCCTATCCATCCATTCATCTATCTATCCATCCATCTATCTTTCCATCTATCCATCCATCCTCACCTCATCTCCAGCCTGTCAAAGCAGCAGGGCTGTACGTCAGCCCAGCATGTGGGTGCAACTCGGCTTGTGTGTGTGTGTGTGTTATTTGTGTATGTGCCTGTACGTCAGGGCAGCAGTTGTATGTCATGGCCGTCTCCTGCCAGCAGAATCATGTTATTGATTGGATGCATGTCCCAGTGCACTATAGCTAGCCATGACTGATCACATACTGCACAGCGTGTCATGGGCAGGGCTGTCACGGCACCTTCGAGGACAGACAGAGGAAGTGATGAGAAATGAAGGAAAAAGAAGCAGCTGTCGAGATGGTTGGCGAATCTGAGGCGTCGTCATCATCACACACACACACACACACACACACACACACACACCTACTTTATTAATAGGATTAACCCATTCAGATTATGTCAGTTGATGTGTTGAGGATATAAGATATTCACCTATAAGACCTCTCCGTCTAAATGATATAGTGTGTATGCTTAAAAAGGTTTGACAGTGCAGTCTGCAGAATATCCTAAGTGATATGGACATTTTGGGGAAATGCACGCTGCTGTTGTGATGGTTTAATGAGCACCTTAAACTAATTTAATATGTATTGTACTGGGGCAACAGTATTCTGAAGTTTAATTTAGTCCGTTTCAGGTATTTCCAAACCTACACAACCAAAACTATCTTGAGTGGTTCAATGCCTTTAGAAAAAAAGAGGTAGGTGGAGAAAGAGGGGAATGAAAAGGCAAAGGCAGTGTGTGAGGGAGTGAGAGTAAAAGAGGAGGAGGCATGCTGATATGAGGTGGTGCACTCAGACGGAGGGCTGATAGGCCTGAAGGTGAACCAATCAATTATTCTCCACCGTCAATAATTCAGAGTAGACCAGGGGCTCTCTGAGTATGTGTGTATGAACCAACACACAAACATGCTCGCACACACACACACACACACACACACACACACACACACACACACACACACACACACACACTCGGGCAGCCCAGTGCCCTGATTTGATTTAAGATGACCAGTCAATGTGGATCCAAGGCTTCAGAGGGCCGAGGCTTTAAATTATTGCTCGGCTTAAAGACAGAGGGGGAGCAGTATTTTCTCCCCCTATGGCAAATCCCTCTTATTCTCCCGCACTCTTCCATCACACTTTTTTACTCATCTGGCTCTTGGTCTCTTCCTTCTTGACAAGTCCTGAGCCAGCAATGGACAAATACAGGCCCCTCTTGGTTTACACCTCTGATGTTTTGCACTATGCTTTCTCTCAGAATCTCTTTATTCCTGTCTTCCCCTTCTGCCTTTCTGTGTCTTTGTCCTTCCATGTGTGCTCACATGCACACGCACACACTATCCATTTCTCTGTAATTGAAAAGATGCCCTGGCTGTTTGCCACAGTACTAAAGTGGATCAGATGGCAGAATATCCCTGAGGTAGTACATCTACAACAGAGAAAATTAAAGAGAAAATCCTCTCTCTCTCTCCCTCTCTCTATACCCCTATGTTTTTTTTTTCGATTTCTGTGAGTAAGGCTGACTGTGACATTCCTAATGTCCTGGCTCTCTTTCTCTGCTCCAGCCCTCTATTACAATATGAATGGGCCTGTTAAAGTAGAATTGGACCATTTGTCTTGTGCGAGTTTCTTCCTCCCGACACAAGGACTAGAAAATGACTCCTGAGCTATTCAATAACAGGTGAAAGTCTAAGGTCTCTGAGATTAAAGATTATTTTTCTCCTTGGCTGAGATGACAGACAAAAGCACTGACACAACATTTCATCTGTAATCTCTATACCCGCTAACAACAGCAAATAGTCAACAGTGAGTTAACAACTAAAACTGCTATCCCATCAGTACTCTGTTTCGGCCAATACGAAGTCCAGGTATCAGAATCTGTATTGTGAAGGGAAAATGGTATTGTATCTATTTATCCATCAATCCTTCCATCTACCCATCCATTATCTATACCACTCATCCTTTGAGGGCCAGGGGAGGATGCTGGAGCTGATCCCAGCTGATATTGGGAGAGGGGCGGGATACAACATGGACAGGCTGACAGCATATCACAGGGCCAACATACAGAAACACACAACCACCTACGGAAAATTTAGAGTCAATTAACCTCACCCCAGATGTGTTTGGACTGTGGGAGGAAGTTGGAGTATCCTGAGAAAACCCATACAGACATGAGGAGAACATGCAAACCCCACACAGAAAAGCCCACTGGGATTTGAACTGTGCTTTGTGCTCCTATTTGAGAGTGTATAGGACTATTGAGGAACAAAATTAAAGCGTGTTAACACTAAGACATGGTAGAGTGCAATCATTCAACCACACAACCACCACCTGGCAGCTCTGCAGTGTTAATATTATTTAAAATTGAAGCAAAGTCAATTAAACTGTGTGCAACCATGCATGTCAGTCATGATCAGCAGTAGGATACCAGCTACCATGATAAAAGTTGACAGAATTGGCCATTATGGCAGAACATTTTATCACAATATTAAAAAAATAATTAAATTCCCAATATTCGATATGTCATGATTGCAATGGTCCAGTTTATTCATCTATAAAATTATGGAAATTAAAATGTTCCAATCCCAATCAACCTATGGCTGATAAAACATAAGTTGATCATAACTCACTTGATCCTTCGTTTTGCTCCATTCAACAACATTTTACAAAAAAATTACATGGTGAGTCGAGAATTACTAAAATAACCAAAGAACTGATGGCAGAATTCTAGAATACAAAATATTATCAGTCTTTAAAGATAGCATAAAGCAATGCAAGGCTATGTTCTGTGTGAAAATGTGTGTATGTTGTATGCACATGTTTAACAATATCAGAGCAGTGGCCCTGTGCGCCTCGGTTCAGCAGACATCAGGTTTGATTGGATTAAGACACTCTACAGTGGATTAGTCATGTCTGTTGTGCTGCTGGACACAAGGAGAGAGAAAGGGAGAGCAATGCGCTTTGTGTGTGTACTGAAATCTCATAACAGTACGTACGTGTGTGAGTTTAATCGTGTAACAGCAACAAAGGGGGTTTTATCACGGCCAGTGTGCGTGAATGAAATCCCAGGATAAACACTGATGCTGTAATGGAGATTGGCAGCTCATTTAGTTAGTAAATGTACCAAATATTCACCACTATGATGCAAATGCATCCTAACTGCCATAATAAATAGCTGTAAGTAATGTAGGCACATCGCTGTCCTAATGTGTACCCCCATATTAAATGAGAGACATATTCATCGGAAACATCATTGAGATCATCAACCATCATAAAAAAGATGAAAAATGTCCTGTTGAGTTCATCAAATGCAGTTTTAGTTGTCGCAACAAAAAATGTGTGCACAATGGCGGATTTAATAACTCATAAAACATGATAACTGACTCAGTTTGGAGTTGACGGCAGGTGGCTGTCTGAATTTTAGCTCAGAGAGGGAGACGGTGTTAAATACAGATTGTAATAAGTCCTGACACAGACAGGACAAAACAGCTTCAACTTTTAACAGGCTGAACCCTTTATAATTAGTTTATATTTCTTACCATAGAAAACTAGCATAGACATGTACTTTGGCCGTCTTTATGTAATTTTGGCATTAGTCTTTCTTTTAGGGTTAATAAACATCCAACCCCACATGTTTTTGCCCTTGTACACATCAGTTATATACTAACACATTTATTACAATTTGAACATAAATTCTTTCTTTTCAAAGACAGTATCAGTATCACCACTCCTTCTCAGATATATTTTTCAGGGACCTTTCTAGGATCGTTTTCTGAAAATTCCGGACAGCAATAGGTCAGAAATGGTCATATAATTTAATGGTAGGCCTCGTATTCACACATTTAACCCCATTTTTTATGTCTCTTTTAATGATGCAGGGTTCATGGTTAAGTGTCTCAATTACTGGGGATGCCTACATCCATCACTTCTAACTGAACAATAACCTCTTGACCATGACCTCTTCCTGTTAGTCATAAACATGGTTTTGTTACTTGAATTACTTGAACACGTACTTGAAATGTGCCAGTTTACTCTAAACACTGGCTTACATGGCCCTCATATGTACTTTATGATCGTTTCAAAATAAAGGACATCAAACTATAAGGTACACTGTAAACTGTGAGTTGCTGTCAAAGCTAAATGATAACATTGTAATTGTTACATGCACCTACAGTTACAGGAGAGTTACAGGGGAGGGCATACCTCTCATAAAGCACAGCTTCTCACCAACACTTAATGTCAAACAAAATATAGACTGATGTTAACGTATGTGATCTAAACCAGGGGTTAAAATATAAGATTAATCATGTAAGATTATTTCCAGGATATATTGACATTCTAATACATTTCTAGGGTGATTCATAACTGGAAGAGTTTCCAGCATGCGTGTGAACCCTGAGTATAATGTTTTTTTATATCACTTGACTTTTAAACTCAAACAGAATGCAGAAATGTTGTGTAGATTAAATATTGCCTGAAATCTGCAAACTCAAGTGTGTGCTGCAATGCTTCTTTCCCCAACTGTGTGTCAGTTATCATAGTAGTGAAGTACATTTAGTCAAGTCTGAGTCATTTTCTCATTAAGCAATGATATTCTGGTGAATCCACTAAGGTTTATTAATTGTGACATAAAAAAAGCCTTTACAAGCCATTATTTAACTGTAACTTTGAAAGAAAATGAAGGTTTTGCTAATTGCAGACCAGTTAGTGCAGATTAGTCTGTTACCACCAGTACTGCAAAGCCACTAAACCCTCTCCATCTGTCACAATGTGGCCCATGTTTTCTATTGTAATGAAGGGGGTGTATGGTGTGTGTGTGTGTGTGTGATGGCAGAGTGTGTGGCTTGTGTGTGGTGGTGACTCTCCCCTGCCCTTCCCTCCAGTGCTCTCCTCCCTCCTGCCACCATGGAGGAGCAACCTGCCTTTTAATTACCTGCACCACGATAAAGAGAGAAAGCGTCTGTGTGTGTGTGTGTGTGTGTGTGTTTGTGTGAGAATTTCCACTTCTATCTTTGTGAGGACACTCAACATAATGCATTCCCAACCCCTTTACCTTAACCCCTTGCATTAAACCCTGTCCTTAACCGTTACCTTGTCTTTTTATATTCCTTTTAAATGTAGTATTTTTCTCATTTTGAATGTATTACCACGACTTTGCATTGCCTTACATCTAAATGGTGCTATATAACAAACCTACCTTGCCTTACTATAACCTAAACCAAACTCTCAACCATAAACTGAAGTGTTAAACCTCAAGCAACCCTTTGAAGGTGGATCAGAAAGTAAGGACTGGCCAAAATGTCTTAAAACTGTAAGATCTATACCTCAAACTGGTCCTCACAAAGACAGAAGTATGTGTGTGTGTGTGTTTGTTTGAAAGTGAGAGGCAGGTAGCGGGTGAAGCGTGACATTCCAGTGTGCCTCATAAGCTGTAAACTGATACTGTCTCTGAATGCAAACCAAAGTGGAGAAGAGAAGAGGAAAGGTGCCATTTGGAGAGGTTGTGTGTGTGTGTGTGTGTGTGTGTGTGGTAAATCAGAGCAAAGCGTGGTGCCCAGTATGCAGCAGATTGCCTCAGCTCACACCACTGCCTCCGCAAATTAATACCATTGATTTTCTTTTGCCTGGTGTCCAACACACACACACACACACACACACACACACACACACACACACACACACACACACACACACACACACACACACACACACACACACACACACACACACACACACACACACACACACACACACACACACACACACACACACACAGAGAGAGAGAGAGAGAGAGAGAGAGAGAGAGAGAGAGAGAGAGAGAGAGAGCAATAAAACCCAGCTGGTCAGAAGGTAGACAGAGGATAGTGGGTCTCTGGATCAAACTGAGGACTCTTTACAGCACACTCATATACCTATACTTAGTGAGGACATTCATTACCATAATGTCTTCTCTAGCCCCTTACCCTTACCTTGATCATAACAACTAAATTCCCAATACCCTAACCCTGAATTAAACTTAACCCTAAAATTCTAATCTGAATCTCAAAACAAAGTCTTAACCCAGCCACAGTTCACTCAATCAGGTCCATAACTCAAACTGGTCTTCACGAAAACGCAAAACACACACACCAAAAGTGTCAGTTGTGAGACTTCCCTCAACACAGGAACTGGCAAAGGCACACAAGCAAATACACAAGCACACACCACTGTCAAAGTTTTGGAGGCCTGCCAGGTGAATGAAGCCAGAAGCGAAGGGATTGTCAGCGTGCTGGATACAGTGAAATATCCAAACTGATACAAATCGCATATTAATATTAAGCCAGAAAGCTGAGAGGACAAGTGGGGATCATCTGACACTGACTGACAAACAAATCAGATGAAAAGAAAAGAGACTGGGAGGACAGAGACAGTTCCTGCATCTCTCCTTCACTCTCTGTGAGCTTCCTGAAGAATAAAGCTTGTTGCCGTATCCAGAGGGCAGCAGGAAATTATCATTAATAATGTCCCGCTAACTCTTAACCATATGTCTCCTCTACTGCTGCGTCTCCAGCATCATCCATCACTGGGGCCCAATCCCATTTCACCCCTTGGCCCTTCCCCTTCATTTTGCACGTTCACGTGTACCTGTTGGGACGGGGGGGTAGGGCTAAGGCGTAGGGCTCTATTGCCCTCCAAACGGAGATTTTTCCGACCCAAACCTAGGGGTACCCAGAATGCCTGGCGAATCCCCGGCAAGTATTTTCACATAATTTCATATCGCATAAAAGCATCAAGAGACACAAATGACTTATCTGGAATTCGTAAGAGAACTAATACATGGACATCATGTAGTTCTTCTTTTTTTACTAAAGGAAGTGGTACTGTGTTATTCGTTTACCATTATGTGTCTTCCATTTAGAAATATTTCTGAGGATACCACTGATCCTTTACTTTTCTGGATATGATCCTCAACCATGTGTGGAGGACCAGCAATATCATGGAAATGGCAATAGTAACAAAGTATTCTGTTTGTTTACAAGTAAATCTATTAATCTATGAATAAACAGTGTAAATAAATAAAAACGTTTCTTTTATTGGGCAGAAAAAATTTGGAATTTTATGAAGAAATACTCAATTAATTAATATAATGAATACTTCAAATTAATGAGGGTTCTACAAAAATAACAAAACAATCAATAATTAAGTTATTCATGTAAGAAAAAGCATGTATTTAAATATGACATATGCATTTCCATTTACTTGCTTATTTTCCTTTTCCTATAGCATAAATCATTTACTAAGTCAGCCAGCTTCTTAATTTAAAACCTTTGTACCTACGCAAGAACTGAGCCATACGTCTCACATTTGCATCTGTATTCTGAATTGTTTCTGGACGTCCCCACAAGAAGAGTAAAGACCTACTGCAGAAAAACCAACATGTCTTGTAAGTAATGTAGAACACACTGCAACTCAAGTATATATATAATAATATATTTATTATGTCATGTTTGAAAACGTAGCAAAGCAGTCACACTATTATTACTAATGCTAAAATAATTACTCTTTTATCGATTAACAGACAGAATATCAAGTGTCAATAATTGAATAATCAATCATTCCATTAATTTATCAAGAAAAACCCAGAATATTCAATCTGCTGAGATTTAGTGGTTTTCAGTGTTTTGAAAACTTAATATTTTATTGTTCTGGTGATTGCACGGGATAAGCTGCAGTAACTGCTTTTAGCTAAGATATATTATGATTGGGACGTTCTTTTTAAATTGATGACAATGTCTAGACACTCCATAATCATATGATAGAAACACTCTATAAATAAATGAATAATTAAAAGGACTTGTGTTATAGTGTTGTGGTCAGGTTGGACTCACAAGGTTACAATGGATTCCAATGGTGTAATTATAATTTGTATGGCACAAAATGTATTCAACCCAAAAGGAACATTGCTCCCCAAGCTGGCAGAGAACTGTGACCATAGGAAACTCTGACATGACCACAATGTGAAATATAGTTATGGCCTAACCCATGTTTTTCTATGTAGGCTTGAAGGCACAGAGTCAGTGTGAATTATTGCTTCTGCCTCCTGTGCTGTCAGATGGTAAAATGGCTGCTCTGCAGCGGCCATAAGCACAGATCCACCACTACACCGACTTCCCTGTGAGTCTTGTGAGAACCATTTAATGGTGGTGGTGTACACACACTCAGCAGAGTTTATCAACCCGCCTCTCATCACTGTGCAAGGTCACCCATTCTCAATGACAGTGCAGTGTGTGTGTGTGTTTTACAGCAGTCCCTGGTCTCTGAAACGGACTGAAACGGAGCAGTGCAGCTGTAACAATAAGACAGCCTGTTGAGCATGGATAGCTACAGTTGTTGCAGTCAGTCTGATTGTAGACATACGCACACAATCACACACACACCTGCCATCTCTAATGATGATTTATACCCAGCCTCGGAGGAAGGCATGCATAAACGTGGCAGACACAAACACACACTGATCCACACACACGCTCTCACAGCTTAACTACACAGGAATACTGTATCTCCCTCTCTCTCACACATACACACACACACACACAGTTCTCTAAAGAAGAAATAATGACAAAATAGATTTGTAACAGCAGTGAATATATTGAAAGATGGAATGAATGAGAGCTGAGAAAAAATATGAAGAGAGCGAGCGAGCAAGAGAGAGAGCGAGTTATCTCCCTGTTGACTAACACGGTCTAAGCTCATTTACCACATACTATCTGTAATACTGCTGTAGCTGCTGTCCAATCTCCTTCTAGATATTTCCTTGGAGAAAAACTGCTCATTTTGCTCTCCTCTTAACGCAGAATACACTAAGCTCCTGGTCGTATTGGAAATACATTTCTCACATGGACCCTCTCTCTGCAGTGCGTGTGTGTATGTATGTGATCCAACAATGCTGCCTTGTAAAACAGAAACACGTTTTTTTTTCTCTTTACAACGGTAAAAATGTACATGTTGTGTTGTTTATTTTTATCAATCTGTCTGGGGAGAGCCAACACGCCCTCAGTACTGATAACATTTGGTAAGTAGACTTCATCAAATGACATCAAGTTAAAAGGAATTCGGGGTAACTCAGTGCTGGTTTATGGGGCAGATGCAGCAAATGGCACATTGTGAGAATGTGTTTTCAGTCAGTGTGGTTGATTAGACCTCTGATTGGGTGGAGCTAAGCTTTAAAGTGCATGGAGTCGGGTGCAGTCAGACTAGATTTTGCTCCTCGTTTATTTATATGAGAATGAGACACACACCCGCTGACTGTGAATTCACCTACATCTTTTGCCTCATGCAGTATTCAGTCTGAACTTAGTCCCTCAAAACTGGAAGGATCTAATCCTGTTCTGTAAGATGCCCCTCCCAATAGGAGCAACAAAAACAGTAGAGAAGTACAAACTGCTTCAATCAAGCAGTTTATACATCTCTACACAAACAGAGGAGACAATATAAGGGAGAATATATGTGTGGGTGGATTATGGGGTGTAGGATGTTCACCGATAAACTTGGAACACTGGTTGATCTTCAGACCAAACTGACAATAAACCACCAAGTATAAAGGGATAAGTTAAAGACAGTGTATGACAGAATAATAGCTGTTCCAAAGATTTATACACTCAGGTGAATCAGTCCATGCCTTTTCCAATCAGAGCATCAGTAAAGTAATTTTCCAATTTTCCCCAGTTGATCCTTTACAATAAATGTATCTGCTACAGTTGTTGCAGTGGATCAAGCTATAAAAAGTAAATACTGCATCGTTTGCCTGTTCAAAGTGTGTATGTAGGTGCATGACATTGGAACAAAAAAACAGCCTGATATCACTGATAATTTCACCCCATCATCAAAGGTTTGTTTCTTGGTTAACATTGTTAACAGATAACAGCAAGTGCAGTTTACAATGAGAGCATTGGAGAAATGCTGCAAGCATTGATTGCACCTTGACTTTTAAACTATCAATTTCCACAGTTAATTCTTTAGAGACAAACTGCCAAATAATATTCACTCACATCCATTGATGCATTTTTGAGTTATTTTGTAAAAGACTTACAGGGGTAAAAAAAAAACAAGCATGTTACATTCAGATAACCAGGTGCGTGACAACATTCAGACGAGTTTCGAGTGTCTGTATAGTGTCGTGTCAATGGCATCACATCTCCATTACACATAAGATGATGACGACACTGTTTTCTATTAAAAAATGTTCTAAATCTGTATTTCCTGCTTGAAAAGATAAGTTCTTTCTCATTACTGTCTATTGGAAGTTCAGACGAAGCACAGACTCAATTCTTTAATATCAGGGAACATGAATTGAATGTGATCCATTTTAAATGGATTTGAGCACAGTCTCTGAGGTTTCAGAGAAATATAAATTATCACTCTCTCACCGCTGTGCGTAAAGATACAGATGGTGAACTTTGAATGTGTTCTTTCTTTCTAAGATTACTGTGTCAGTAGGGAAATTAGAGAAAAGAAACTCACTGAAATTGCACCATCTGTATCTTTACAGTTGGTGTCAAGAGGGTTATTTAATTGAGGCAATTAAGACCATTTGAAACTGGGTGAATACATTTACAAATTAGGTTTTGTTGCTATTGAATTTACACACCTTTGTAAGTGTAGTATAGTATTGCTTGTAGGAAATCACTATGAGACAGACAAACTGCAGGAGCAAAAGTTTATCTAATTTCAAGTTTTCAAGTAATTTCAATGAGTAGCAGGCGTCATCTAACATACGAGGTCCGATGAGTCATCTGAACGAAGCTCACTGCAGGGACGTCTGACAAAGTACTGCTAAAGAATCGAACATAAGGTGAATTGTTTATTTACTCCACAGGGAACACTGCTCTTCGAAGCCATAACCACATGTCAGCCTTTCCTCTTTCCCACTCATTGCCTGCACTTCCTATTCATTTCCATCTGCTCCCCCGTCCTTTCAGTTCTTTCCTATCCCGCTGTCTCCTGTCTTGGTGTCCTCTTCACAGAGTACCAGTGTCCTTGCAACCCCATCAAAAGTCCCCACACAGGGAGAGTTGGAGGCAGTCCAGCCCAGTCCCGAGAGTCCTGGCTGGGTGACTTCCAACCCCGCTCCCCAGGCTTTACTCCAGGCCTGTGGGCCTGAGAGCTGGCAGCTCAGCTTGTCAGAGAGAGATTAACCACACATGGCAGCTATTGTACAAAACATACACATGCACGCACACACACACACACACACACACACACACACACACACACACACACACACACACACACAGCCACAAATTCCTTTTACAGCCTTTGTTTAACGATGAAGACGTGACGTGAACTGTAGATTCTACTAGTAATATTGATCAAGGTGAGAATTCCTGCATTTGTTGTGTGCCAAGTAATTAATACTGCATAGGATATCCATTTATTTAATCTACAAGTTATTACATCGGCCTGCAAAACGGTTTCAGAAAGTAAAGACAGGCCAAATTGTCCTCACTCTGTAAGGTCTTCACCAAGATAGAAGTACACACACACACGGGGTGTATAGGGACTGCATACTGCTGTGCACCTCCAGGGTCCAGTCTTTATGAACATGTGAGTTATGCCCGGCTTCATCTGCCTTAACACACACACACACACACACACACACACACACACACACACACACACACACACACACACACACACACACACACACACACACACACACACACACACACACACACACACCTATAAAACAGCATCTGTTCAGTACGACATGTACGTTATGACACAAAAAAAAAAAGGAAAATATGAGCAGTAGCTTGAGTGCAAATGCTACATACACACTCAACATACACACACACAAATGCAAACAGTCAAAATGATAATCCCCCCTCCCAAATAAACCCAGCAGCCTGGGGACAGAGATGGTAGGATGGCAGAGGAGATAAGAAAAAGAGGAAGAAAGCACAGAAAAGGATGCGAGCTGCTGTGTCCCACATTCATACATACAGCACACACCCCCTCTATCGTTCACTGCTCCTCTCCTCCAAGATTACCCCCTCCTCACCAATTCCTACACCCTCTTCCACCTCTGTCTACCCCCCCCCCCAAACTACAGAATCCAGCAGCTCACAGGAGAGGTGGCACACTTTGAGGATAAATTTAGAAATGAGGTGCAATCCCAAGGCCGGCCCAGAAAAGAGAAAAGTAGAGACAACACACGTGTGTGTGATCACATGCGCACACACACACACACCACAAGTCTCAACATACTCCTGGCACGTGAAATGCTGCATAGGGTGTAATACAACAAACATAAATGAGGGATTTCAGCATGGTTTTACAGTGATCCTAGGGAGGATACTCTGAGCACAGAGCTGTGGTGAGGAGGAAGAGAAGAGACGGGAAGAGAGATCTTGTCACTCCTCTGTTCAGTGGGTGGGAGTTGTGGGGTGAATCCTAATGACAGAGTGGACTGGACCCCCAGAAGAGAGGGAGAGTGTGGCACAGAGGAGTGGAGGAGAACGAGTGACTTTGGGCTGATGGGGAGATGGGTAGAGGGAAAGTGACTTTGAGACTGTGAGAGGACACTTGGCTCCTTGAGTTGTAGAGTTGAAAACTCATCATCTCTTACAGACGCTTACTCACAACCACACTCAGGGACACACACACTCGGGGACACACACACACACACACACACACACACACACACACACACACACAGTCACAATGCCCAGCCTCGATGTGCAACAGCCTCTCTGCTTCACTGCTCAACCCTGAACAACCTCTTTCCTCCCATGCTGCCCTCCATCTCTCCCCTCCCTTCTCTTATCCAATCTTATTATTACTATCTCACCTCTCTTCTCATCCGTTGCCCCTTCCCACTACTCCGCTCCCCACCAATTCTGTGGAATCTGTTCAACGATCCCACCATTCATCACAAGTGCATACATTTTGCTAAGGGTGGCCAGTGGCAAATTAAAACTCTCCATCTTGGCAGGTTTAGTTGCATTGTCTGCCTGCTGAGCCACACAAGACTCTCAGAGACAGGTTTCCTGAATCTCACTACCATATTCATTTATCATGTGTCTGGGGCTAATTAAACTATTACTGAATATATTTTATCACAGGAGACATGTTGTACTTTTCAGCATAAAAGTAAATAAAGAGAAAAGAGCAAAAAACCAAGTGCTCAGCCAGAGAATGGAAAGAGGAGCTGTAGCAATAGACAGTATGAGGAAAGTGATGTTTCGAACCCAAATTAAAATTATGCACCTGAATATGAGCATAGAATGTCTCCTTAACAGACACAGTGAGACGGCTCCCTTCACTAATATGACACCACAGATGGATAATGATTTAGGATTGATTGATTTAGGAAGTTGTTATGGCACATTACCTATTTACACAGGTGCCATTTACCCATCAGAGTGTGACAAATCAACAGTGACTTCAAATGTTTCAGATTTCCTGCTTCTCTTCTCTCCATCTTTATGATTTACAGGCTGTGCTGGACATAAAATGCATCACTTACTCATTTCAGAATATGATTTCTCCTTCAGTCACAAATACTGTAAGAGATGACAATTTGAGAGATGGAGATGATATTACTTCTGAAAATGTTGACTCACTGCAGGAAAAGCAAGCTGTTTATCAGTCGAAACCAAAACATATCCTGCTATAAACTATAATGCCTTATTTTCTGTCTACACACATGTTAAATACCGAATCTGTGGCGTGGAGGTTGTGGGCTTGCTTAAAGGGAACTTGGACTAAGTAATGTAACTACTTACTTTTGCTGCTAATTATAAAACCAATTACTTTTTAATATAGAGTAATATAATTTTTATATAATTTAATAATATAATATAATTTTTTTTTAACTAACTTGCACTACATTCATTTCTGGAGCGTGGAAAAAAACCCAACAACGCTCTATTCACTCAAATCATAGAAAGACACCAGTTGAAATATTCAGCAGTTATACCCAAACTCTATGAACGTGAGACTGCTTTCGGACATGCACTAAACTCATTTTCCAGGAATTTCCAGAGGGGCTGTTTGTGAGAAGACAAATGTGCGGATGAGTTGCCCAGGACATTTTCTTTGCCGGCCAGTCAGTGTCCGTCACCCATCATCTACTCAGCACTATTCCGATGGAGGCGTCATCTACACCGTGTCTTAAGCCTAAATGTCCACTGAAGAGGTGCATTCAGGGACCGTCGGAAATCCTAACACGGTGGAAATGATCTTGTTTCGAGTCAAATATGAATGTCGGGGCTTGTGGACACTTTGACGACACCACACCAGCAGGTCGGAGGCATGTTATGTTTTCTGTGTTGTTTTATTACGTCTGAAGAGAGGTAACTAATGTCTTCAATTCTATTGGATTCGGCTGCTACACTGTTAAACCCTGAAACTCCAAAAGTGTTTCGTGGACTCAGACACTTCACCCACCCCTCCATCGACATAGTGGTGAGTAGATAATGAGTGAATTTTCAATCCTGGTGAACTATCCCTTTAAAACTGTTGTCAACGCACAGTCTGGGTTGTGGGTGGCTATTAGGCCGTTTTAAAGATTGTGTGTAAGTGTATTTGTGCTTTCATCAGACACATAGCAGCTCTGACAAATAATTAATGTAATACAGTTTGGATTCAGAGTCTGCCTTGTCATGGTAATGTGTTTGAAGAGCTGGAAGTCAAAAGCAATTAGAGCGATATACTGAGCCTCGTAGCTTCAAACACAAACCACTTCACACGGCGAATAGGACTCTACTCAGTTGTAAAAATCGACATGTATCTGTGGAATTTAGTCACAATGCAGCAAGCTTAATCTGATCTACACTCAGAAAAGTGACAATGCACAAACACAGACAGCTACCAAACCAAATATATATACTTTCATACAGCGCCTCTGAGCTGCAACAAAGCAACTTTACAGAAAATAAATGAACAAAATAAAAGCAGACAAACAAGATTGCCAGAATTTAACTAAAAGCAAGCGAGCAAGACTTCAAATTCAAATACAATAATTTAAAAGAATGTTGGAATATGACAAGGTGAGACAAACTGTAGAAGAGAAGAAAAGCAGAAAGGTGGGGAAGAGGGATTACTTGCACTTTGCTTTTGACAGACTCGCTGTAGGAATAAACACTACTGGGAGACGTAGAGATCAATAGTCTCACTGCCACAACAAACACACACACACATGCACACA